>NC_051176.1:205429614-205524614 GCF_013339695.2 Rhipicephalus sanguineus | reverse complement strand
GAGTTACATTGCAATGTTATGACGACTTGTTAAGTAACCAAAAACATGGACGTTTGCTCTCTGTTATAAATGATAATTTGTGCGTGCGGGTGGGCGAGAAGATAAATGCGCGGCTCAAAGCAGAGTAGAGTATAAGAGCCTTGCGCAATGCGCAAGTAGCCGCTGCTGCCTCCGGGGCGCGTACTCGGCCTGCTGTCGCATTCGCATTGCTCGAAAGCGCTAGAAACGGAGGCGAACTGCGGTCCTCACTTCTAGCACTCTCCAACACGAGGAATCATATGTACGCTGCACGACGCGGTCACTTATCAGCCCCGCACATGCCGCCACTAACAGCGAAGACTGCATGTATTCATCTAGGAGAATAGAGCACCATGCACATTTACACAACACAGTTATACGCATAGAAGTCCTTACTGTTGCACGGGCATCATTACACGGGCTAAAGTTGTACATTAACGTACATATGGATCATGTTCCGTTAAAAAAAACCATTGTCAGACGTGCCGTTTAAGCTATACCCAAACAAGTAACAATCGATTATACTTAGGAGTAGTGAGGTCCGCCCGAATGTCATGATGGCTGCAATAACAAGTGATGAGTGATGCAGAACAATGCCTCAGCTGGCACAAAACGATAATAGGATCGAGTGATTCCCGAAATACCTGCTGTGCATGCTTGCTAAGCGTGACATTTAGAGGTACGTACTTGGAAGACATAAGTAAGGTGAAAGGGACAATACTCATTACTATGGAGCAACATGATGAAGGCGTGAAAAGACGCGGCGAACGCAGCGAAACCGCACTCTGAAAGTGAGGTGCCCGCGCCATTGAAATAATGACATGCGTCGCTTATTCTCATGTATTAAAAGACCTATAGATACACGTCGCTATAAACGCACGAGAAAAGCATCAGAGCGAGATTGCTGGGATTTGCTGGTTTCCATAGCCTTTGCACGACCTATGGGATATCAAGTTCACTGCTGTAATGTGACTCCAAGACACTTACCGCGTGTGGTATCGCAAACGCCGAATACATATGTATTCGCGTGCATATAAATACGTATAAGCAAACTGTTTACGCGTCTAGTGTAACCACACCAGAAACCAGACGGCTACGAACTACAAACTACAAACCAGAAGGCCGCAAAGCAGGTGAATGCCCCCGAAAAGTCACGTAGTCGCGTTGGCGTGCGCATCAGAGCTGGCGTTCCCAGAAATAAACTGGATATCTGCTGAACTTTACAGTCCATCGACGAAGCACTTTGCCTGACGTGAATATTAATCGCCGCCATACCATTTTATTTTTCTCGGATTTTCCTCTTACTGACCCCTGTTTTGTAATCCCGGCATTTTCCTCTTTCATCGAATGCGCTTTCTGGCAAGACCGGCGGCGATGTTCTTATGGTGCCACGCCGAGGGTCAAGAATAAATTTCCTCTAAGCAGCTGCTCAGTTCTAGCCGCCCACCAAGGAACACCGAATTTATATGTCGCAGTTTCAGTAGTGTCCCGTTTTACTTTTCGGCACTATAACCCTTCATTCAGGTAATATCTTAAATACTGCGTAGTGGAGAATTCAGGGCCTGAATTTGCAAAAGTTCTTACGCTAGAAATCTCCGTAAGATAGAATTTCAACCAATCCTGATGCTGGACCTCAGGGGCCGAATGCACAAAGCTTTTCATTTGTAAGCGGCCATTGGCTAGTCACCTTCGCTGATTAAAGATACACCGTCAGGATTGGTCGAAATTCTCTCTTTCGAACAATTCTTGCGTAGGACGTTTTTCGTGAATATGGTCCCAGGCTTTCGCGAAAACCGTTCGCACGAATAGTTATAGCGAGCAGGGGCCGAAACTGCAAAGCTTTTCGTTCGTAAACGCTCATCGTATGTGACCGGCCGCGTGTGTTAATAATCACGTCCACAATTACATCGTGGTTTTAACATGAGACACCCTGGAACTTCATGTTTAATAATTAGGGCCGTACGACTATTCGAAATTTGGAATATGAGTCGAATAGTTCATGCTGTTCGATTCATTATCTACTTTAGAAGTCACTATTCGAAGAATTCTGAGGGAGACAGAATAATGGATGCGAGAACTGTTCGGAATAATGCTTCTGCAGGATATTCGTGGTTGTTTCGCAGGGAAAGCGTTTAACAAAGGAACGGCGCACATAATTCCGGACCTCTCCGAAAGGTCCCATATGCTGTCACTTCTGAAATTTAAAAACATTTGCTATTCCGTTCGTTGTTCGAGAGTAGTCTTTATCAAATATATTCGATTTGATTCGGAAATTTAACTGTTCGCACACTATTCCAATAATATGTCCAGAACCAAGATTGACCGAAGTTTCTATGGAGAACAATTCGAGCGTGAAAGCTTTTTGAGAATACGGTTCCTGGGTATCAGCCAAGATGGCTGGCCAATAAGGAGCAGCTCTTACAAACGGAAAGCTTTAACTGTTCTTTCTACACTTATATGGCTTAGTTGCCTATGTGCGCTCATTCAGTGGCGGCCTGGATTGATATGTAATGTGCATTCTTCTTCTCTTTTTTTTCCAATGGCACCTTCAGTTTAGACATCGTATTGAGCGTTATCCGGAAGGGTCTAAATGTTGAAGAGAAGTATGCGCTTACATATGTTGGGGACTGTTGCATTGTGATGAGTTCGTTGGTTGTGGGCATATTGCACAGGAGTCGAGACACATTATTGAACAACTGCACTGCAGAAGTGGACGAATATTCCTTTGCGCCAGCGGTGAATGTGGACACAAGTCCAATATCTGAATCAGAATACGGTCTCGAGAACAGCCGGCTTGCTTGAAGAGTTCGGCGTTGGACGCTGTGGCGAGCATAGATGCACAACAAGAAGAGTTAGCGTTTTACCACCTATGGAGCTAGGCGCTCTTGTACATAACCTTGATACTCTTGTACGGTATAGATTACATACGCAGTGCATAGCATACATTTCCAATTCGCACATGAAACATACATACTTTAACGCGCACTTCACTCAGTAAGTCTGAACAACACATCAGTATAGAGAAACAATAAAATAACAGTACTTCTAGACAGTGTCTTGAGACGAGTAAAACAGATTTATCACTTAACCTATGAAGCGCAGAATGGTTGAAAAAGCACTCGTAAGAAGAAAAGCTTCGTAAAGAGGAGTATGTGCTTTTGCTAAAGGCGCCTAACTGTGTTACTAAGTGCTTTTTGTACAGCTAATATACATAAAATCTAAATAAATTAGTGGGACCATGGCAACAAAGGCCATACGAAAGGACCTCCGATTTACAAGTGAATACACTTATGAGATTGACTTGAAGGTCTCCAGAATGTAGCGGTACTATAGAGGAAGCATAAAAGCATGCGCTAACGACCCAGAAAGCTGTATATTCCGGAAAATGGGCGTGTGTGTGTGTGTGTGTGTGTGTGTGTGTGTGTGTGTGTGTGTGTGTGTGTGTGTGTGTGTGTGTGTGTGTGTGTGTGTGTGTGTGTGTGTGTGTGTGTGTGTGTGTGTGTGTGTGTGTGTGTGTGTGTGTGTGTGTGTGTGTGTGTGTGTGTGTGTGTGTGTGTGTGTGTGTGTGTGTGTGTGGTGATCGAGCGCGCGCGCTGGGGCGAGTGCGAACAATGCGGAACTATTCAAGGCGGTATTCTTTGTTCTACATGCCTCAGGGATGCGATGATTGTTTAACAGAGCCCAGCGAAGCAATTTCATGTGAATCCACTTACATGGTAAATATATGCCGATGTTTATTGCGTATTAGTTATTAATGTATTTATTTAATATAGGCTACATGATTGCTTTTCGTACAGACACAGCGCAATAAATAAAATCGTACAATGGAGAGAATCTGTGAATACACATATGAAAATTGTAATAAGCACGAGTACAGTTAATTTTCCTGAAGTCATTTGATGAGAGAATTGACCTAAGCGATTCGATTCATAAATAGCGCGTGAAAAAAAGGATATTAAAAATGTCAGGGTGCGGAAAAGTAGGGGGCTCAATCGTATTGATGATTGTCGCGAAGTTATAACGTCAATATTGGATTTGTATGCAGAGGGGTCAAATGCTGGTTTATTAGTGTTATTAATTCCAGCAGTAATACTTTGCTGCGAAATCTAAACATTGTACTGTCACTGCACCTGATTAGATTTTTTGGAAAGTTTCACACTGAAGATTTGTTATGCACAAACAGAACATCTTGTATTTAGATTTGCGCAACGCTATACATGTTGCACTGAATGCCAGGGAATACAAGAAAACTCGGGATTTGGTCAAATTAAGCAATAAGCGTGGACTTCAACATATTGTGGAGTTCTTTAAGCTTGTGTTTTAAGAAACAGTCTGCGAGATGTGAAGCACGCCTGTCATTAATTAGCATGGAGGTTCCAGAATATTCTGTTAGAGTGACAGCTAAATATTTAAAGTTCTTAACTTCTCCTAATGTTGAAGAGCTTTGCATGAGCGGTGATCTTACTACCACATGTGGGGAGGCGGATGCTTCTTTTCTATAATCTAGAACTATCCCCTATTGTTTGCATCAATCTAGAATGCCTTTCGGGCTGCCGGTGACATCATATATATTGGTCGCTAGTACAGGTGATTTACACATTCGCGAGAGAATAATTGCTTTTGTGCAATTAACTTGACAAAATAATCAGTATTATCAACACACAACAGGAGTAATAAAGGGTCATATACACTAGCGCTTGGTATCCCAGATGTGACAGGAAGTAAGACCCAGGGTTATCCACAAACTTGTCGAGTCGATTAGATATTCAGGAGCCCAGAAAAGGAATAATTCTGGAATTTTATATTTTCCAGTCTTAAGTATGTGTTTATCGGGCAGTATTTTATGAAAAATTGTACTAAAATATAGAAAAATTAGAACGACTTGGTTATTATTTGTGCAAGATACGAAGCTGTGGATTATATACCGTAACTATTTGTGTAACTGTAAAGAATCATTTTCTGAAACTATATTGGGAGTTGAAACTGTGTTCTGTTGAAGAAACGCGTTGACACTTCCTACAGCAACGTGCTCCATTGGCTTACAGCAGGTTGAGAATAATTAGACTGGATGTTATTGTTTTAAAAGCAAGTGGTTGCCACTTTTCCGAATGGCTATTACGCCCACAGGCTGTTTTTCCATCGATCGCTAATTGTGCGCACGAAAGTGAAGCACCAAAGTGCATTGACTAGGGCCCGTATTCACAAAAACGTCTTGCTATAAAAATGTTACGAAGATAATATTTCAGCCAATCCGGATGCTAGACGTATCAGTAGCGAAGGTGGGGCCCGCCAATGGCAAAAATAAATCACAAAAAATAAGTTTTGTGAACTCGGTCCTAGGCCTTTTACGAGAAACTCGGTATATCGTTGACGAAAAACATTTGATATATTATCAGGCCCAGCGCAGAGGATATTTTATTTATCAAGTTTTATAACATAGAGAGCCCTGTTCCGTAGCTAATAAAGTTCACACACGAGCACAATCCCCGAAGCCAGTGGATATGCTGGAAGTAACAGCAGAAAAGACGTCGTTAAAAGCACAGCATAGTAAATTATTCAGCCATGCCTCTTTGTTCTTTAATAATGACGCAAAAAGAAAGCAGCAATCTGTAAAACTGGTTTATTTTTTCGCTTAGTTCAAGATTCATTCCGGTCGATGTTAATTACGTTGGATAATGTTGGGCTGTAATTATATTCCTCTGAGCGATGTATCGCACGTGGAAGTTTATTTCTGCTACGACCATGCGCTCTTCTTTTTAATATCTTTTTTTTCGTTGTTCGTTTTAACTGCATGATGTATCGAATCCCTTAAAGGGGACACTAAAGAGCAAAACGATTTTTCTCATATTAGTAAAGTACTCTTTCACGATACCAAAAACACCACGCTTACGGTGATAAGTCGCTTAGTAAGCGAGAAAACGCGCAAAAACAAAATGTGGGTGGCGACGCCACCTTGAAGTTTCCGCACCATACACAGTGACGTCACATGTTTTCACGGCGCCTACTAGGGGCTACGTAGTTCCTAATCGGTAATAATGAAGTACATTGTGCACTGAGGGGGCCATAGACCTAACATACCAGGTTTGGGGTAATTTTGTTGGGCCAACGGTGCCAAAATACGATAAAAACACATCGAAATCCGTGACGTCACGAGGGGAGATTTCGGCGAGGAAATTTAAAAATGAAACTTTGAACTTGATTTTATCCTGTATTAATAAACCTATGATGGCGAAATTAACGACATTAGAATTCTCAGAGCACAATTTATCGATCTAAACCGATTCATTGTTTCTCTTTAGTGTCCCTTTAAGGCGTTTTCTTGCACACTTTTGTATATTGCGAAAAAGTTAACCAGGCAACAGTTGTATACATACCGTTAAGAGAATCCGAAGCACGAAAACATCTCTGTCATTAAAATAAGCTAATCGCTAACTGATAATAAACGCGCCATTCGCGCGTGAGTAGTATTTGAAGTAATGTAAACTGGCCTGTTTGTGTACTTTTTTTGCGAGAAATTGGTATAGAAACAGTGACCACGCTGTGCTCAAATAGCCATGGCATTAAACAAGTGAAGTATACTCAACAAGGCTGCGGGGAAGAAATATTAAATGTGAAACAGGAGCCGAATTCACAAAGTTTTTCGTTCGTAAGTGCTCTTTGCCACTGACCAGCTGGCTTCGCTAATAACATATCCAGCGTCATGATTGGCTGAAGTTCCCTCTTGGGGAAAATTCTAAGACTTTTTTGCGAACACGGGCCCAACCTGGAAGATCCATACACGCATGTCGGCTTCTACACAACTTGAATAACATATCATAACATCAACGTATCATTCACGTTGTTGCCAGCTTCAATACGAGTCCAGTCTATGGCAAGGAAATCAGAACAACCAGCCTGGATACTCGATACTCGATACTCGAGTATCGAGTTCATGGATACTCGAGTGTGGCGTCGGGAGGCCTTCACAAAGCATATGGAATATATATCTGGCTCCAACAACACGGTTTTGTACACAGACATTCAAGATCATTAATGTGATATTAGAAAACAGCATCTATTTCTGCTTTAACGAGTACTGTAACTCGTCACTCAACTTCCCCCAGCCAACTGATCCTTAAGAAAACACTGCGCGGGAGGGACAATGTCTTCATCTGGGGTGAAATTCACAAAGCGTGTCATTCTTCAGCGCTCTCCACCATTGGCTAGCTGCTTTCGCTGTCGGATGTAAAGCACCAGATTTAGCTGAAATTATCCTTTATGAATGATTATAGGGTGATAGGCTTCTGTGAATACGGGTCCAGGAATTTTCGGCGTAAAGCCGCGTTTATATTATAATAGTAACATAGGAGTCGGGCTGCACTATAGTATTATTTCTGGTGTCTGCCTGCTCGCTACTCAAATGCGCTGCTCGAGCGTCAGGCGAAGCACTTTTAGTGGTTATTCGGTTTTGCGTTATGCTTATACGTGATCGCTTCGCAGATCTGCTACCTTTACTCATTTGTTTTGCTTTCTCATTTCAGAGACGTTTTCGCTATTGGTTTACCAAACCGATGGATACTCCCGATTGATTAACGTTTTATTTCCACTATATCGGGAAACACTTCCGCAACTGTTTGTTTTGAGCATCGCGTCTGTTTCGTCTGGCCTCTCCAGAGTGCCTGGAAGGACGAGGCCGGACCGACTGCTTAGATTCTCAATGTTCATCAGTTCCATAGACAGGAAGCTTAGACATGTTTTATCGACCTCAGTGACGATTGCACTCGGTTTGCCCCATTACGCTTATCTGAGAATTCAGAAAGCTCTCAGTCCAGCTGTACAAACATGGAGTGCAATTCGGTGATCACCTCCTAAGTTTTCACGTGTTGAATTTTTAACTCTCGCATTTTATCACGGAGGGTAGCCTGTTTATTTAATAACTGTCAAATCATCTCCTTCTGCGTGGAACCAGGGTTCAGCTTTAGGTCGTCACACAAGACGAGTCTACCAGGGGCGTAGCCAGGGGGGGGGGGTTGGGGGGTTCAAACCCCCCCCGAAATTTTTCAGTTTTGCTTGCGTATATATACACGCGCACATACAAACGCACGCACGAACATACATAAAGTATGGTTGAACCCCCCCCCCCCCCCCGAAAAATATTTCTGGCTACGCCCCTGGAGTCTACAAACAATAAAACATATGTTCACAATGTCAAGACACTCTGTTGGGCACTGCAGGTACACAGTGGCATGACAGTCGCTGCAGAATGAGCTCCAACCATAAGCAACCGACACAATGCTGAGCTTGGTTAGCGCCATTACACTGCTGGGTCTGCCGTGCCCTCGGAAGTTGAAACGGTGCGTTTTTTCTCTCATATGAGCATAGGCGTGCGCAGGGAGGGGGGGGGGGTGGAGCAGGGGGGCGGCCGCCCCTCTAGTCACCTGAGAGGGGGGGGGCGCAATGTCTGCCCTTTACATTGACTTAATAGGGAGGGGGGGCGCTGCGATGAACCTTCGCTCGCCTTCGCCCCCCCCCCCCCCCCTGAAGGGGAACCCTGCGCACGCCTATGCATATGAGAAGCCTCCCAAGACGTCGCACCTCGAAAGCCATAGAATATCGCGTCCTTTGGAAAGGTGATAGTCTCGTGTGGTTGAAGGCAGAGTCGTAGAAAATGTATTTATCTATACTTGCCAAGTACAGTGCATGAACCTGCAGTCATTGCATACTACGCATATGCGTACTTTAAGGTGTAATGCCCAAAATAGAAAGAGAGAGAGAGAAAGAAAGGCAAAGGCACGAAGTAATTTGGTGAGTGGTTAATGCTGTAAATGCTCAAGTAGTGAGATAAACTTCATGCAGATACGGTATCATGACAGAGTCGTTGAGTCTTGAGAAGTGTAACGAGAATGCATGGCAAAGGTATTGGGTCACCCTGAACGTAAGATTAGTTTTGTCCTCATGACTTAGGGTTACAGGTTCTCGTTGTCCTCACCGGTCTATTACTATAGACATCGTACAGGGTTGCTCTTTCATCGTACGATGGCTTGGACGACAACACAAGAAAACCGCTGTTGTCCATGGCGAGAGAAACACAACTGACATGGACTTCAGTCTGAGCGGGATCGCCTGATGCCCACGAAAAGGAAACACGGCGACATTTATGCGGGGGTCTCCTACCTACGGAAACCTCGTTTCGTTCAAGCGTGTCTTCGCGTAGCAGTCGAGGCCTTCGCGTATAGTGCAGTTGGGCAGGAAACAAAACGCGGTGATTAGGGCAAAACATGGAAGACCTTCGGTCGCCTCTTCTTCTTTCTACTAATAATGGTGATTGTCGCGTTCGATGGAGATCATTTTGGCCGCCATAGCATCTCGCGAGGCCGCGTCAGTGGGCCGCGCCGAGTCATTAATGTGCGGATGCTCGCGCATCTCCGACCCGTTCGGGGTATTTTGCTGACTTTCACGAGTTTGGGACGCACGGCGCTGCCGTATCGCTGTTAAGAACCGGCGCTTTTAAATCGATTAAGGCAGGTGCGACCATACAGGATCAACGACGTGCGAGGCCGGAAATATCCAAATAATAGCCGTTTTTCAGAGGGGAAATGTTGCCGTTAACGAATTTCTTTCACCTCGTGTTGCGCGCGTGAAGAATCGAGACGGAAACGACCTTTATGATAGAGGCAGGTGGGAAGAACGACCTTTACTTCCGCAGTAAAACAGGGCTTGACGTGGCCAGAGAGAAGGCGAGGCGAAGTATTGTGCACCTCCGCCAGAAATGGGTTTGCAGGCGTGCGCACGCAGAGACGACGCACGAGGAAGGGTCGTCCCACGTGGCTTCACCCACGAAACAAAGAGAAAGGAAGGCGGCCAGCAGCAAACCTCCTTGCCGGCAACCGACTGTCAAGGCGAGGACATGCAATGCGACTGGCTGTTCTGCTACGTTCTTCCACTCATTGAGCAATGGCGGAACAGCTAATGGCGAAATAAGCCATGGTGTACAGCATTTCATTGCGCCGTAAAAGCTTTATCAAACTGAATGAGATGTAGTTATGTCTGTGAACGCGTCGTCACTCGTTCTCGCGTGCGTGTATGTGTCATTTCATACTTGGACCCCCATCAGGAGTTTAGAATGCAAAGTTTTGCAGCCAGAGCAAACATCGCTCTATGTGGGAGTTTAAAACTTAATCAGTTACTCAAAGTTCTGCTGTCACAGCGAGGCAAGACTGTTCCGCAAATGATGAATGCGGTGTCACAACTGGTGCATCTTCAAACGCCCATGATGTGTGGGCAGCCGAGGCCGAACGCGCTTCGGTGACCGTATTCTGGGCGTACAGTGTGTGAACGGAACATCACTACCGCGGCTGAGGCGAGGGAAAGCGAAAGGGGAGCGGAGGGTGCCCGTGCGAAAAAGCAGCCAGCGGCGCGTGCCGCTTCCGTCGGACGCGCCTCACCCTCGCGCCGGTCGGCGCAAAAATGCGGCTCCCTGTCGGCGCGTTTCGGCCGTGCTTCTGGAAAAGACTTTCGTAGAAACCTGCGCGCATGCCACGGCGGTGCAATTTGCGTGCAGTACGTCTACATGCGTCGTGCAGGAATATTCGTTCGTAAGTGTTCTTTTTCGTTGGCCATCCACCTTCGCTAACATGTCCTGCATAAGGATTGGCTGTACTTCGCTCCTGCGAACATTTATAGCGTAAGAGCTCTTTTTTTTTTCTTTCTTCTTTATTGCAAATACAAGGCTTCTATTTACCTGCGACGGTTCTTCCTTCTTGTTATTACAGAAATTGCCTGAAAAAAGCATGTCTTGAGTACCTATCTGCTTTTTTTTTTTTAAGGTTAATGGCTGGTGTGGCGGCGAAAGCGGAGTTTGCGAAAGCACCATGCAATAAATTTGAAAATTTTTAAAATTTCGCGTTTATTTTACCACGCAGCTTTGCGCTAAGGGCCGCGGAGTAGACGCTACGAAACTGTAGCGTGAATGGAAGATAAGTACACGGAAGAGCAACAATAAGGCAGCCAACAGTCAAATTAATACCGCAATGCGTTCACAAAAGATTAGAACCAATGAGAATAACAATGGCAAAAAATAGACATTTAAATATCCAACAATGAAATGCTTCAACACTTCAACATATTTTAGTAGCCCAAAATTCAAAGTTTATCGCATGCAAGTCTAAATAAATCAAGAATTCTAGAAGTGTCTCGTGAACGATGTGTACAAGCAGAAAGACATGTGCATCGTGGATTTCAAAATATGACTTAAGTTCTGTATGTGAACTGGATTATGGTACGCATTGATCGAGGAGCCAGTTTTCCCAAAGCTGTTGGTTCGCGATAAATGTCTGCAAGTGGCTGGAGAAGTCGTTGTTATCAAGTTTTATGCCCCGCTAGGCAGGAAAATGTGCATACGTTTACGAACAGTTTGCGAATGTATGAGCGACTTCGTTTATCCGTGCTGTGGAATGAATTTGTGAAGCCTTTAAGTGCAGATTCACCCAAGAAGTGTGTGAGAAAACATGCATGATTGGGCCAATCGTACGGTCGAGCAGTGTGAGTGAAAGCGAAAGCCACTTTTGAACAGTTCTTACAAATGGAAACATTCGTGAAGTCTGCTTAATGTTGTGATGTCTTTGCTCTAACAACTTCCGGTATTGACGAGCCCGAGATCAAGCGTACAGAAGGAACATCGCTAATGCTACACGTTTTCTGAGAACCGAAACGCAGTTCATCGAATGAATGTGGCTTTTAGCTCACGGCCCTCAACATCTGTATTTGTCAAAATCTGATGTTGAAATAAAAAATGAATGAATGAATGAAAAAAAACTATTGAGCGACTGTGTGGCTGCACGTGTAACCTGACTTTCTGAATTTTTGAAAAGGTGTGCCGACGCAGTTTGCCTCTGCCGCCTGCCTCTAGTACAGTGCGCGTTTTTCTCCTGCCTTTAGCTGTACACTTGACCGACTTCGCGTGCTCCACCTGCAGGTCTATAGAAGACAGCAATTACCGGGCCCCGCGGGACTTTTCGCTTAGCAACACTATCGATTCTCGGAAATTTAATCTAAACTTTAAGAGCGGCGCTGCGACCGCACTTCCAGCTTCAATCGATGAGACGTCCCCAGCATCGCTCCCGTGGTTCGCCCCTACGGCGGGACGCGATTCACCGCGACGAGCGCCGCGAGCTCGGCTCGCGTCCGGCGAACAGTTTGATCCGCGTAGGCGGTCTGCGCTCGGCGCTGCCGCGGGGCCTCTATTTCGGTCTTGCGGCCTTGGTCCCGCAAAATAGCAGCGCCCAGTTTCGGGTCTGCGCACGGGGGAGCCTGCTCAGTGGAGGATTTCAGTCTCATCGTCACCGCGCGTCTTTCGCCTCTGACGCGACAGCTCTGCATCTCATCAGGGTGCGCAGCGTCGCAGACGAGCATCCTTCTTCGGGCGTTGGGTATCGCTGCTTGATACGCTAACCGCGACGTAAACGTAGTATTTTTCGGACGATGGATCACGAGAAACGGCATCAAGTTAAGCGCTCGCTCAAAAATGTCTGTCGATCGATGTCGGGAAAATGCGAAAACGATATAAAACAATTGAGAACTGTAACCGGGATTTCAGCGGACGTCCCTCGGTTTTACTATGCAGTTGGGTCCCGGGACCACTCGGATGGGCTACGACGCTGCTTAGCGAGGCATATGTCTCACTCTCTGTCTCTTTCTCTCTCACTCTCACTCGCTCGATCTTTTCGCATGCATATCTATGCATTTTGAAAGAAAAGGGAATGTAACTGCTTCAGTTGCTATTTCTAGTTACGTTAATACGAAGCATTTGGTAGCGCAATATACACCTGAAGTTCACGTTCATATTGGATATTAATGATCAAAATTACCTGGTCATTCTGTTGTGATAGCAATCTTTTTCAGGATTACGTGTAATTTTTAGGATGCCTATTTGTCACTCATGAGCTGCCTACAGATACAGCGCTTCAAACACGGGTGTGTTTGAAGCGATGAACAAGGTTTCGCACTTATGCGACCTGTTTCAATTCGCCTGCTGAAATGGCGATTTTAAAAAGTCGCACGTCACGTTGTGGCCTTGATGTGCTCGTTGTTTCCACATGGCAACTTGTGATGACGTATTGCGATCGCATATTGAGCGTTTCGAGTATTCATGTGAGGTCTGTGGGTAATTTATAGTAACTAAATCAATGGACTGCTCTTAAAGGCGCATATTCCTAATTACCTCGCCAGCTTACCGATCTATAGCCGATTAAATCCTAAGAAAAAATATAAGGCACGCCCAATGCATCGCTGTCGCACCCAGAGAAAATTTGCAGAGATTCTTCATCCAATTACGTTAGCACGAAATGAAGGGTAAATTGGTATGTGCAAATTGTACGCAAATTGTTCATGTGTACAATTTGCGCATTAGTTACCAGTTTACCTTTAAAGTACGACCCACCTCGCCCAGCAACAAGTTCTATCGTACGTTCGCTCATTTTCATGACGTCAAGCCTTTTTACGTGTTTAGGATACTTGATATTGCCATATAGACGTTCGTTTGTGTCGCTTGCTCTGGATCGAGAACTTGAACGTCATTGCAAATGTTTCTGAGATATGGGAATCAGTACTTAGCCAAACAAAATGTTTTAGTCAAAAGCGACGAACACATATTTTTTTAACGTGACAGCGTTAAAGAGCTCGTTTCGCTGAAATTGCGGTGTCGGTGTCGGCGTCGGTAACGGCGTCCTTGGTTGTGGGCGAAAAATCATCATCTTGTCCGTGACCGAAAAATCGAGAAAGATGCAAATAAAAATTGGCAGATCCCACGCCTTGTGGGAATCGGTGTCATGCGAAGGAATGAGCGAGTAGAATTGTCTATGCGCCATTTTTTGGCTTTCATCCAAGCGTTACGATGTACATCGACGTGTTTTTGTAAGCGTAGTAGTTGTGTGCACATCGTGGCTTTACCAGGCACGACGACTACACTGGCGTTTGAAGGGTAACTTACAGACTGACGTAACGTCAGCCCTCACTTTCTAGCACAGTCGTCAGTACTGTCGAAACGAAGTGCACTTTACGATGCGATGATGTGGATATCACACGTAACTTTTGTTAGCGTATTTCTCCGGGGTCGAGCAACGCTTGAATACAGCTTCCTGAATCATAGGAATACAAGGGTAATATTTATTAAGTGGAGCCAACACTGGAACCACAGTTGCCGTTAATCCGGCATGACGTCTATATCATAGGAGAACATATGTAATCTTCATTGCTTTGTTCTAAAATTTGATAGCCAGCACTGCAAGCACAATTGACGTTGCACCGACATCACGCCTGCCTGGTGTCTTTTTCCAAAGCAGTTTCAAGATGTGGCGTGGGTCTGTGGTAGAAAACCTGACTGCCACACAGAATGCTTGCAATGGGTTCGATTCCTGCTGGGATCCTGATTTTTTATTTTTTGCATTCGCCGTGTCAGCGCTGCCGATGCTCGTTTCTCTTTAGACTCACGCGTTTATTACGAATGTGTGTTCTCGCGTTCCTGGGAAGATATAAACTGCCAATCAACTGTGGATCATACCCGCTTATACCGTGGCCCGTGGTATACGGGCACGTGCCACACGTGTCTGGAGGAACGTGTTTGACGCCGTACGCGAAAGGATTTTCGCGTTATTCATGACATGACCAGGCAGTCTTATTCGTCAAACCCTCTTACCCGCCCATGCCAATTTTGGTCCACACCAAGCTGAGGAGGCGATCACGAGAGCACCGAGACATAGGCGGCTACATAGATAGATATATAGATGGATAGATACGTAGATAGAAACGCTCAAAGTGCCTGGGGTTTGCTAAAGAAATGCTTCGCATTTAAAATAAATAATAAAATCTTCTGGTTCGAGCGACAATCGAACCCAGTCCGTCTGCGCGGCAAGCAGGTGTTCGACCAAAGAGCCACGCTCTTTCTTGAAACAGCTTCGGAAAAAAAAAACAAGACTATATGAATGCCATGTAGTGGAAGGAGTCTCCTTAACGCACGTAATATTGCGCGGCAGAAGCGTAGAATCGCGCCAGGCGTCAAAACATGTGAATTGCGCAACGAGTGAGGGGTTTAAAGGCCCACCCATTACAAAGCGCTCAGACATATTTTGATCATCATCATCAGCAAAAGCATCGACAAAGTGAGCAGCTGCGCAGTAGGTTCGCGTTTTGCCTTACGGACGCGTAGTGGGAACTTCGCTGATTCGCAAAAGGAATAGCTATGGCGTAGTGGGCACTTAACAACCCTACTTGCAGTAGGCATTCTAGGATACTTTGAAACGGCCAATGTTATGCGCACAGACGTTCGTTCCCTTACCGCACGGTTGAGGCATGCACCGAGAACCGAAGCCAGGCTAGCAATTGAGAAGGCGATGGGCACGGGACCCAATTAGGCCATCGCGTTCTACTCTTGAAGGTGAAGCTCAAGCGTCCTCCAAGTTTTTGATATGCCTAGCATTTGCGTCAGCAACGAGAATATGCTTACTTTCTGAGCAGAAACCAGCTGGCACGGCTCTCTTGAAGAGGGGAAGGACGTGCGCACCGCGGCTCTGTGGGTGGAGATTGCATTTTTCCCTTTGGTAGTTGCATTTTTCCCTTTGGTAGTAACCTACAACATTTACGTCACTTTCATTATTTGCTTCAAGCCACTGAGAACCTTGAAACATGAGTGACAGAAAGTAATGACGTTACGTCACGAAATATGTACTTCTGTTTTTGTTTTTGTTTTTTATGCAAGAGTCTGTACTCCGAAGTGGTAGAAGCGCCATTAAGTCACGCACGCTGATGCTACTACAGCAACTGTTGTGCTTAAGAAAACGAAACAACCAGAAAGCGTATCAACTACATCTTGACGACTCATGAGCAAGCGTGACAATATAATAAGAGGCAGTGAAGAAGCAGAGAAGATCTAGTGCAGCTGTGGCAAAGTAAACGTGACGACGAGAGAACACAGCGAAAACAAGATTAAAAAAGAAAAGAAAAACAAATACACATTTCAGCATCGTCGAATGCAGTGTCTGCGCGATACATTTTTATGCAGTTTGGTGCAGAAGCGGAGACATTACTCATGGGAGAGACAGATACGCACAATGCGTTCAGCCCAAAAACGTTGCGGTAAAACAGTTTGGTAAGCATTCGAACATTCCCTCTGGATCCGCGCATGGTGGTGATTCATCCCTGCAACAGCGTTACAAGTTACAGCACCATGCATCAGAAAATAATAAAGGCGACTGTATATTGCAACTTGTTTTCCCTGTCCCACCTGTGTCCCGTTGCATCAGTAGAGCAATTAATTATCATTTAGCCATAGCCCATTTCGGAGATGTCGATGCTCGCAGGTTATAGCTATGTGCAGGATAAGGAAGCATGGGTTGGACTACAGACGGCACTGAAAATTGTCGAAAACTTCGCCAGAACCTTCTCTGCGTTTATTGCAAAAAGGCTCGCAAATACAACTTAGCGGGTACTTTCAATTTTATTGCCAAAAGCTTAGATCGGAGGAGCAACCTTCGTAAAACGCTATATATTGCCAGATGGGTGTTTAAACATTCCGTGAGGCATACCTGAGTTTCCAGACCTCTATTCTGTGCAAGCAAGGAAAAAAAAAAGCAATGAGAAAACGAAGAAACGTTATCTTCGCGTCCATACTGTTAACTGGAAGAGAGCTGCTTGCTAGCTTAATTACAGATGCAGATGCCCTGAATACAACTCCAAACATGACTTGTCCAACCTTTGTTATGATTCGTGGGCGCTCACACTGGCCACGCATACCTCGATGATCACAACGGAGTCGATGCCTGGTGTGACCTTGAAGTGTGATTCTTGGTCGTGGTGACTGCACTTCGATGAAGGGTGACTGCGAAAATACTCATGTACCGTGAATTTGCTATACACATTAAATAATCTATTGTGACGAGCCCGGAAACAGCTACCGAATTCGTCGCAGGCTTGAAGAGCGGGTTGAATTCATGCGGCCACGACATGACCGGCAGCTTCCTGCGCTAAAGTGCTTGCCTTTCGGAAGCGTCGTACCCACTGCGCAATCAAGCCTCAGCAGTGGCGAAGTGTATACGTCTGAAAAGTCGTTTAAAAAGTCCCAGCGAAGGTTTATCAGAATCCTTCTCTACGAAAAGGGTTACGTAGACAGGACATTGTGTAAAAGACGCACACAGCACAGTGCCAAGAAGATGGTGGATAAACTTTTATTACCAGAATATTAAGTCATTCTTCCTCGATGAATGAGGCTCCACGGTTTCATTGCCTTGCGCAATTCTGCGAGCCCGCTGGACCAGCTGTTGCTTTTTTTTTTCACACTTACGCTGAGCAGCGCAGACTCCCACGAGGATAGGGCTATAGGTATAAGGCTAGAAATAGAACGAATAGAATGATTACAGCATTCCTAGATGGAATGGGGCACCGTGGGTTTGGTCCTACAGTAAGGCAAATAGTAAGGATGTAAGACGGGACGACAGAGATGAAGCATATGTATACCGGCAAGGAAATGAATATTAGTCCGCTGTCGGCGATGATATCTGCCCTATTAAGTGCAGGATGAGAAAGAGGATACGTTTGACGACTGTGTCGGTAGTATTCGAGCATTGTAATGTATAGTGTGGGTGTTCTGTCGATGCGTCGTCTGGATAGGGCAGCTCTTATGATGGTGCGGTTCGATCTCGGGCGACCGCATGAACGTGTTAATTACCACAAAGAGAGGCGTGTCCAGACGATACGCGCCCTATGTAAACCGGAAGAAGGAACAGATGAGAGGATTCTATATTTGTGTGCAGTCAGTAGTCCCTGCGCCAATGCACGGCCAGTAGCCTGCGAATCCGTAACTAGAGTGAAGCGGGTGTCATGTTTCCACTACAGGTCGAGGTGTGGACAACGGCCAGGGCAATGACTCCCACCGCTTCCGAACCACTGTCCATAATGTGGAGTGTACGAGACACCGCAAGCGCATCTGTGTTACCTTACCTGTCACGGCTTAACAGATTGCGCAAGAACGTGACGGTTGTCTGGCTTTGTACAGAAGCACATGTGGGTACACGATGTTGTTCCACAGATGCCTTGTTGTGTCTATAAGCGAGTGGAGACGCCTCCTTTAGACCTTTGTGAAAAAGATACTTTTTGAACGCGATTCCATACATTCCGAACGCTTTTCTGTGAACTCCATGCATGTGCCTATGCATTTCTGCTCAGTTTCGAATAATGCCGTTTGTTGAATTGAGCGCTTGTGCATGTCGACTCGCTTCGTCCGTGGGCTACTTTGCGCTTGAACGTTTTTCAACGGTTTTCTGTGGGAGACGTCATGGTTGCTGTGTGTTTTGCAGAAAGCACGCAGGAAATGCCGGGAACATATAATGGAATTAATTAGCGGTGTATACACCTAACTTGGCTGCCCAGCAATCCTTTTTATTTTTCGCGCTGCGCGCAGCCTTCTTTTGTTTTGCTACTTGGGCGCAGCCGGCGCAGCGCAGCTCTTGTTTAGCTTGTCCGCGGAAATGCTTGGCGCCCGTGTTCCGACGTCGTGTTCCTCTCATTGTGTCGCTGATATAAAAAGAAATTATAGATCCATTTGGGCTCACCCCCGACCGTTAGCTCCATTTTTCACACTTAAAGAGAAGTCCGGGTGCTCCCCTGGCTTCTTACTCCTCTCCTTCCGCAGCGAGCGACAGGAAAATCTTTCGAGGATCAGGATCTAGCTTCGCTGTGTACGCACTGTGGGCCGCGGGCAAATTGACTAACCAAGACACCAAGAAAGGACGGCTACCTTTCACTCCTTCCTGATTCAAGCCTGTCTGCGCTCTCTGTCGGGGTACGGATGCGGGGCTCTAGAAAGATATTAGAGCTTTCGAAATAGGACGCAATCGGCTAACCGTACCAAGGCAGTGTTAGCCTGACGAAAAACCTGACCTCGGCTTGGGTTCTTCAGTTTACGCTGTGTTCATAGTGAACACTAACTTTGAGCCCGTTATTTCTAAAGTCCGCCGGTTTGGCTGTTTTAGAAGAACGTCGAGAGTTGTATCTGTATTGCGTGCGAAAGTCTGCGCATGCGCAGTGCCACTGACCTTATATGTTGAGGCATGTTGCAACGCAGAATTCATACTAAAATTTGTAGAGGGAAATGCGGATTTTGTGCATGCTCGCAGCGCCACCGCGGGATGGTTAAGCCAGCGCAGCTATTACAGACGTTACGATAAGCTTCGTTTTATTAGTTCCGGTAGCCTTTGTGGCTTCATCATTAAAACTTAGAAGCTAATTTTTCATCTACACTCTGCTATATGGCAGTGATGAGCATCGCTTATCATTAATAATATGATATCTAGGGGTTAACATCGCTTATCATTTGAATGGTATCTATCCCTCTGCACTCTTCGGAGCACTGGTGATAAGAACAACTGTCTTCACTATAAAAAAATGTGAACTTGGACGGGAGTATTACTGTCGAAGCATCATTTGTGTAAATGGCTACAGACACACGCCATAGAAAGTACGGTAAATTGGTTGGAAATTACGAGACAAAATGAATTAACTGTGAATGTGAGACATGCTCTTCACTGTTGTAAATGCTGCGAAAAAAAAAAAAAATAAGCAGGCGTGCACGTGCATCCACAGTAGACAACTACCAGCTTGCTCATCTTCCTCTTTGCTGTTTTTTTTTTTTTGCAGGATTAATAATAATAATAACAAGAACCGTACGCGAAGCAATTGAATCTCGATGTGCGATAACGGAAATCTGAACACGACTTCACAGCGATGTCCTGCCAAATGGAAGAAAAAGTCACACTCTAAGAAAAAAAAAAAGAGTACAGGTGACTCTTTTCGGAGTGTTCCGACTTGCCACGTATACGACTCTCTTTAAAAGGCCCCTCACCAGGCCACATAGCAAATTTTAGTCAGACGCTGGAAGTTTTTGTGTGCCGAATGAAGAGCAGTATGCCGCAACAATTTTTCAAATCGGTTCATTACGAGCTGAGAAAAACAATAATTTGTAGCGGCGCGAAACCATGATGCGAGGAGGCGGGTTTCGAACCCTTGCCACTCGCCCCGTGTAGCCTTCGCAAGCCAAATCCCTTCCCTGCCCTCTTCACTTGACACATACGCATGAACACGTCATGCGCATGCATGGTCACGTACGCATGACGTGCCCGAGCCAGCCGGAGCACGTGAGCGGCGTTGCACGGCCGCTACTTTTTTTTTTTTTATGTAGCGGCCATGGGCGTTTTGTCGGCGTTCTCTGTGGTGCACTGCCTGTCTCTGCGGGACGGGCATGAAAGTTGAGACATTTGTACGGGCACGAGAGTGGCGCTATCATGAGCCAGTGCCGCATTAACGTTTCCATGGACGCCGTAGAATAAACGAGCATAATGAGTGCTCGAACGCGCTAGAACATTACTTTCGTTTCCAGGGCTGGCGTCTGCTCGATGCGCTAACCGCGGGGACACGAACGCATGGGATAGGCATGTCGCTGCAATTCACGAAAAAAAAAAAGAAAAAGACGCACACATTCCCTTTGTGTGTCTCATTATTTCTCTCTAGTTTTATTAATCTATTCAAGCAACAAATTACACAGACTACACATGTCGTGTCAAATAATTATCGCAGTGTCACGTGCTACTGTTGGCGACGTCAGAGCACAGTCGTCTACGTAGAGGAGCGACGTCACAGCACTACCATCTACGTAGGGCCATTTTCTCATGTACGTCATCCCCTCATTCTCTAAAGCGTGCGCCCGCGTGAGGAAGGGCAAGCAGCGTTCACCTTGAAATTTGACCCATTTGCGCGGCGCGTAGCGTCGCAAATTTTGGCAGACGTGATCGTGGACGCCCAGTGTATGCATTGCGCTCGTTAGCTCAAAATTGTCAAACCTGGTGAGGGGCCCTTTAAAGAGTCACTGTGACTCTCTTGGTGGGTCCGCGCTCTAGGAGAGTACCCTGACCTTCTAGGAAGAGTGGAAGGACTCTTATCCGAAGGATCGCATTACCACTTATGAGAAGGTGAGACGAATCTTGCTGGTAACACTCCTACGGGGGGCAAATGACAAACACCGAAGCGTCAAGCGACTCCACAATTATATTAAGTTACTCAATTGACCCATTCTCTGCTTTTGCGCGGCTACTGTTGGAAATAGTGAAGTATTCATTTTAAGCAAGTCCAATAATACTTGCCGTTGTGCCCAGCGACTGCAAAAAAAAAAAAAGAATAGTTCAATTTTAGCATTATTTTAATGAAACTCGTCAAAACAACACACTGTTTCCAGAAGAGTGATCTAGAAAGCGCGGAAAGATGGTCTGTGATTTCCAATTAAGCCGTTGAGGTATTCCTTATTTACATGCTTGTATGAGTATAGCCAACTAAAACGTGTGACAGTGATGTGCATAGTCTCATATGGTGCAAAATAAACTGCAGAAATCTGCATCATGTTTCGATATTTATTCCTTATGATTATGAATAAATCAAAAAGTGGTGACGGCTGGAGGCATGCTATGTTGTCGCTCCTGTTCAGCGTGAGCAGCCATGAAAAATTGTATCTGAAAAGCAGAACGTGATGCTATGATGAGAAAACGGAATTGCAGTAAAAGTTTGCAAAACCTACACAATGAGTGATTTACACAGACATAATGAAGGCTCACAACAAAACAACAAATGCAAACAGGCATGGTAGGGAACCAAATTTTTTGCCGTTATCGTGTAAAACACAACTTGCAAATAGTAGCTTTTGTAAAACTTCACTTGTCGACATACTTGCAGCACAAGATCATTCATGTGAGCCTCTTTTAAACAACAAACGAAATTGGTTTAGGCTCCTCTGCGTGGGCGCCACTCACCTCTTTTCCTATGTCGTGTTGTCCAACCAAAGGTAATGTAGGACCGACCGACTCGTTGACAGCGCGAACGCCGCTGTTGATTTTCCCATCACGAGTGGTGAGGCGCCAGACCATTGCGATACCTTTGTTTCCCCGAGTGTGGCTGTCAACTGGAGTGAAGAGGCGGTAGAAGCGATCCGGGATTCTGGGAATAACCACAACATACACACTGATTATTTGTATTTAAAACCACCTTTTGTTCAACGCACCGTTACTGTACACACATCTGAAACGATTGTTTCGTTTGAAATGATTTCGCAACGAAAACAAGTTTTCACGTAAAAGGCGGCGGGAACCTCGTTTCGCAATAGGCACTGGTTATGCACGAATGAAAGCACTTCTGTGAAATCGCTTCAAAATTTGCTTTCAGAATAAGCACGGCTTTGCGCCTGCATATTGCGACACCGAAGCGCATCCTCCGGCAGTCAGGGGCACGCCGTGAGCACGCCGTGACCGAATGTTTTACAAACGTAACCCATCCTTACTCAGATAAACACATGCATGCGAGTACGAGCGCCCGAACGACACACAGCGCGCGCGGAAGCTGTTTGAGATCAGACATGTCATGTGCTAGAATTACCGCACATAGCTCCCACAGTCACGTACACTCACTCGATTCTGTTATAACGCCGAACGTCATCGCAGCGTAGGCAAACCACGAAAACGGCAAATAGAAACGAGGGAAAAGAGTGCACGGCGGCGACCCCAAACAATGCGCGCCATCGGAAGTCTCGAGCTTTTCACCTTATCGGCGAGGCGTGTCCAACTTGAGTGACTACTGCGTACATGCTGGAAGCATCGTACTATATCTGCACCTCAAACTACGGTCTTTAAGCCAAAAAAAAAAGAAACATTATATATAGTGCGTCTAAGCGTTCTGTACACAGACTTTTTTTTTCACGTCCCCACGCACGGAAGCACGCTGCACACTCAAGGTCGATGGAAATGTTATTATAAAGTAGACTAAACTGCATCTCAAAACGACATCCTGCACCTTCAGTAGTGCAGACACAACGTGCGATCAGCAAGAAATGACCCTTGATAATTGTTTGCATCGCTCACTTTATGGGAGCTTGTACAGCAACGCGCATAACGGTGTCAACTCGTTAACTGACAGCTATAGTTGGGCATCCGCAACAGCCCCGCGGACGCAGGCTGCTGTTGGAAATGGCTGGCAGACTACTTCCACAGAGTTGCTGCAGACGCCCAGCTAAAGCTGTATAATTAGTACCTACGAAAGCAGCGCACTCACCGTTAACAGGCGCACGTTGTCCGTGTCCGCAGCTCCATGAATATTCTGCCCTCCAAGCGTCACTTCGAGTACGGAGCCTCGCGTCAACGCCACCGAAGATGCGCGTGTTTGCTAGAGCACAAACCTTCAAGACACGCAACCCGCGCGGCCAACGCAACCACGCAACGCATTCCAGTAGACCGAGGAGACTAAAGCCTGTTTCACATGCAGCGATTTTGCTCCAAGAGCGGAGCGGCTGCCGTCGCGGGAGCCCCAAAACAGGTTTTAAGGGCGACCAAAGGACGCTGCGATCTTCTTCGCTCCATTTGGAAAAATTCGCTCGCGGCAGAGCGTCCGCCCAAGGTCAACCAATGGGGGAGCAGTGACGCGGGGAGCACGTGACTGTAGGGATGGAGACGAGAGCAGCAGCGCGCGCCGGGAGGAACTTGCTCCGACTCGGTTTCCTAGCAGACGACATTCGCTGTAACGAGCTGGCAGTGTAGAAACGCCGTTCTTTTCCTTTTGTTGTTCTCTACTGCGCTTCCATCAAAGCAGACAAATCGTTTGCACGTGTCATTTTGTTCTTTTGTATTTTTATCTCATCGTGACACCAACATAGGTCCGGACAGAGGGACCTATATACGACACTCCGCACTTGTTCGCAGCAGATGTTTCAGTTTTTTTTTTTTTTACTACTCTGGTGCAGCACGTTCGAATAGTTTACTGTTTTCTTTTTCTTTTTTTGGTGGTCACGTACCCCGAAGACGACAAATGCCGCCGCCTCTTTACTGCAGAATGCCCATAGGCAAAAAAAAAGAGACGAGCTCCTTCACAAACCCACAATGTCGTTGACTGGGCCGCTTGCATCCGCTTGCCGGCCCATACGGCGCACCAACGCCTTGCGGCATTCGAGAGCAAAAGCCACCGAAAGCCCTGTGAAAGCTTAAAACCCGCAAAACAAATTCTTTTTTTTGCTTTTCCATGGCCAAGTGTATGTGCGTGCAACATGACTTGCGTGGTAAAAAAAGAAAGCTGGAACAGAAATAAACGTGACTACTGAAGTTCTTTAATTGCACTCTGATACACTGCATATTTTCATCATTCAAGGTTTAGGCGCGTGAAAATCGATCACCGAAGTAGAAGGCTGGGGAAACTTGCAACCCAAGCGCACCAAAACAAGCGAGCCCGGAGAAAGGAAACGCGCGGATAACGGGCGCTTCCCACAACCATCACTGCGCATCGCAGAGGCGCGCGCCGCGCAAAAGCGGTGCATGTGAAACGAAGCCGCGTCCGAGCGTCCTGCTGCCGCTCGATCGCCGCGGGCCCCGCCGCTCGGTCGCTCGCATGTGAAACAGGCTGGCGGAGGCGGCGCGCCATGACGGCGCCGAACGGCAAACGCGCAATATGTATGGCGTATACGACGGCGCCTTCATCACGGAAGCCAACCGAAACGCGCTTCAGGAGTGTCCAGTGACTCCTGCCGAAATGCTAACTCTTTTTCTGCTTCTACCTTCCAAAAGGGGTCAAATGGACACCCGAAGAGAGTCATGGTGCCGTGACCTTCTTTTGACTTTTTTTTCTTAGAGTGTATATAGTATACAAGCACGCGTGCTAGTCTGTGATATTGCACAATTGCGTCGTTTTTCCGTTTCTACCTACATACTATAGGAGTAGATGCAGACGTCAGTGAACGTTAGCCGAGTAGGGCTGACAAGATGATGACTTTGACAACTGGGCGGAATTCGACAGTGCATGCCCACAGTAGGATTTCTCCACTACCGCAGCGGCTAAAGTACCGCGGGGATCGGCGGCATGATTACTCAAGATTACTATAGTGACTTCTCTCTTGTAAAGCCCGATGTGGAAACACCACGCGTTCAGCTCAAACGTACGCCTATTGCCATGTGCTTTCGTCATTTTTAAACTTGGCATTTTCTTCACGTGCTCTGACGCCACGAGCCCCCGACAACGTTTGGGCGCGCAGAGACGGCGCTCTCGCATAGCTATGCTATAGAAGCCGTAGCTATACTCATGTGCGGCTGCGTGCGTGCGGCGCCGTACGTTCGTGCCCGCGACAAGCTGATAAGAGGAAGTTCTGGGAAATGGGTGGGTATACGAAGAGGAGCCGGCGCCTAATGCCCGCGACATGTCAGTGCCGTGTCACGCTTGGCTTCCATCATACAGCCGCAGCGGCGTCGTCTAGAATGGCAGCATCCGCGCCTGCTGCTGGACTCCACCGGTGACCAGCGATTTGGGCGCTGCGCCAGGTATTGTCGTGACACGCGCCGCCACAAAAATTCTGCGTCGGCCTTCAGCTGCGTGGCTTCGCCACGCTCGCCATGAAGGGCAAGCTGAAGCGCGAAGAGCGCCCTATCTTTCCAGCGCCGTTGCACGCAGGGTGTCGGAACGAAATGTTTTTCGTTTCGGTTTTAGTTTCGTTCCACCGCAAAAAGTTCCGCTTCGTTTCTGTTCCGGAACGAAAAAAAAAAATGTTCCGTAACGGTTCGTAACGGTCTTTTTTAATGCAAAAATTTGAAGTTAATGTAATCATTAAAGACATTGCATTTGTGATGTAGTTACTTACCCTCCGCTTAGGAAAGTGGGACAAGGGTAAAACAAGTTCTGCAGAGGAGCGGAAGTAACTGTACCACGAATTCTTACCAACTAGCACAAACCAGTATTAATTTGTCACAGTATTTGTTTTCGCAAAAGACAAATACGACTTTCTTTTAGTGGGCTCAATGCTTTGTGTCAAGGGAGTGAGCACGATCTCAGAAGCAGCACGTCATTGAGTGTATTCTCTGATGTCCGATACCGTTGTTCTGATAACAGGATCACCAGGCCTGCGCGGAACACGCAGCACTGTCACAGAGAAAACTGGAAGAGCGGAGTTTGTAGAGCCCGTTGTAAAGTCTCTTGGGGCAACTAATACAAGTACACATGCAAGCTACCCATTATGCGATAAATCATCGTAATTTTTCTGAAGTAGCGAAGTTCCCACTATGAAATTTTCCGTCATTTTTCGGAAAATCGTGGTACCCCCTACACATACATAAGGCATGCGCACTTTGTGCTGTGGCTGATGATGATGAAGAATTATGGCTGAGCACTTCTAGATCTAAAACCCTCTAGATCTGCTGGTATTAGTTGGAACAATGCACCGCTAGGCCACCTTGTGCCTTTTCATCGAATAAGAAACACTGGGCCACACTGCTCGTCAGCACTGACGCTTGTCAAGCGCGCCTCGCAACCATGGATGGGGTGAGGAGGACTTTGTGTTCGCCTGTGCGCGGGTGTGCAGTGTCTTCCTTGTCGCAAAGGTTATTTACATGTGTCAGGCACTAAACTGCTCGTGCGAAAAAGATCAGGCCGTGCATAGAGTATTCGCTACTTTCGTGTCGGGGTATCAATGGCAACCGCGAGCAGAAATAATTTGTTTTCTCCCTTCAGTATCTGCTGCGATAGTGCATTTGTTTGTACACTAACTTATGCCTCGGTTTGTAGTAGGCGGGTTGCTTATAAATGTACCGTGCTTGTAATCAGCCAAGACATTTAAAAAATACTGCTTTATTGTTAAATTCGAGGCTCTGACTTACTAATGTTTGAAGTTTGAAAAGCAGCAGGTAGACGAAAACGTGCTCAATTTTCGGAAAAGGACGTAATTCCATTCCTATTCCATTCCGTGCAAAAGGCGCTTAATTCCATTCTCATTCCATTCCTCCAAGCGTTCTCCCCATTCCATTCCGGGGTGGCGAAAATGTGGAATGATTTCGGAGTCATTCCAATTCTGGTGTGCCAACTCCGCAACACTGGTGGGAAGCATTAAACCACACTTTGCGCTATTACCACTGTGTGATGACTGGTTGTTATTTTACTCTTCTGTCACGGTATATTATGTATGTTAACACGATTCCTTGCCCGACATGACCCCTGTATCGAGTATTTTTGCGAAGGAGTTACAAGCACTAGCGTGGCACTGTGGTGGAAGACCCGACTGCCACGCAGAAGGCGCGGGTTAAAATCCCATCCGATCCTAGAGATTCGTATCTCATTCAATTTTTTTTTCTTTTTTCACGCGATAACGGTCACGGACACCGGCAGCGGCGGACAACTACGGCGCCAAAATCAGCTGTTGTGATCTCATAACAGCTTTCGCTGTAACAAACTTCAGCGCCGACAATGCCCTCTCCGCTTTGACCTACGTGACAGGCGCGCAAAAGTCCACTTGCGTTATTATAAACATCTCTGGTTGCCACTGTTTTCGTTTTTTGCACAATTTCAACATATATTTGCTTTGGAATTCCTGCCTGAGGTACGCGCTAATACTGTACCCTGAGATATGCTCACACTGGACGAGCTGAGTTGCTCCGGGTTGCGAAGTTTTCTCGTGAACCGAAAAACGATTGAAAAAATTTCGGTTTCTCTCCGAAACGAAATAATATATAAAGTTTCGGTTACGTTTTCGTTCCGGTCAAAAATATCGTTTTTTTTTTCGTTTTTCGTTTTCGGTTTTCGTTCCGTTCCGACACCCTGTTTGCACGTGGCGGATGTGCGATGGTGCGCGCTCACCTGTATAACACGCATCGATGTCCTGAAAATGGGTAACTTGTGTGTATTCTCATCTGCGTGCTTGGGGTGCTGGGTGGTACAACATACACGGTCATCCTGACAATAGTCACGGGCGTCTTCTGAAGGCGGCGTCGGCAACGTATGCCTTGGTGTCGCTGCTTGCTGATCATTCTTGTTGCAGTTGGACGTGCACAGTCTCACGCGAAAGTGAAAATCGCGCATTGACTGTCGAGCTGCCCTTATCTGATTCTCTTATATTCATTGACGGGCCAAAAAATAACATAAAAGCTGAAGCGCACGCGCGCGGTTTTTCTTCTCACTCTGTCCGCGGCCACCTCTGCCATAAATGCAACGCAGAAACTGGTACGAAGACACGGCTGACTGAACGAACGGCATTCGCTCGGAGGATTTCATGACCGACGGTTGCTTCGTCCGCGATGCTCGGCGATCGTCGCCTCGTCCGTGAGCTTCTTTGACCGCTTCCACCCCTTCTTTTCTATCATTCTTTAATCCCACCTTATCCCTCCCTCGAGAGCCACTGCTGAGGTGTCCTCCCCTCCGAGAGACAATTACGGGGCTCTCTTTTATCTACACTTCCTATTTT
This sequence comes from Rhipicephalus sanguineus, assembly GCF_013339695.2. Classification (NCBI taxonomy): domain Eukaryota; kingdom Metazoa; phylum Arthropoda; class Arachnida; order Ixodida; family Ixodidae; genus Rhipicephalus; species Rhipicephalus sanguineus. The sequence goes on along the minus strand of NC_051176.1, from coordinate 205,496,332 downwards.
TCTTATTATAAGAATCACTACCCCCCCCCCCCCCCCCCTTTGACTGAACGGCCAGCGGCCTCGATGCGCTCGGACAACTCACCAAAACACGCCGTTTATGTTCCAAGTTCTGCGGGAGCCGTAGAAAGCATCACGGGGCAAAAATCCACTGACGTACAATACGCGTCGTTTATTCGAGGTAGCAGTAACACTTTCAAATACCGGTAGCAACACAAGCAAGCAGGCGAAATTTTGAAACGGTAAAGGCTTTAGGAAGAGGGACGCAACAAGCAATAAAAAATGCGCCTAAGTGCAGGAATTACAAATGGATACAGCAGGATTTATGAAGCAAGTTTAATTAGGCTACAGTGCGGGCTTTCGCCATCATATGAGCCGAAGAGTACTTGTCCTTATTTGAACATCCGCAAGGCGAAAAAAGCAAAAAATTGAAGCCATGACAAGGAAAGTATACAGAAAAGCGCTTGGAATACCACTCCACACATTCGTGGATAGACTACATACTTGGATTAGGTATACGCAACACCCTAGATTAATTAATAAAAGCGCACAAAACGGCAATGTAAACAAAAAAGGCTAGCGCATACTCCTACGGTCAGGACTATACTACATAGATTATATGAATATAAGCTATGCGACGCAATAAGGATTAATAGAGGGTATACCGCAAGCGATCCTGTGCTCCATGCCCATAGAAAACGTTGCAATTTCCGTGGGGAGGTTTTGTTCGGTGGCGAAATGCTGTTGTACATATTGCACAGTGCAAGGGATAAGCTTTCATTCCTATCCCGGCGACGCGTCGCCGAGAGTGGCTTGTCAGGAGTCGGAACGGCAACGCGCTTTCCGATGGTGTGCAGCACGCACTTCGATCACAGTTGGAAGCTTTCGCTGACGAAAATGTTGACGTGCAGTCAAATCCGTTAACACGTTTCACAGTCTGTAATCTCTGAATTCATGCTTATTGCATGTATAGTTGCTGCGCACTATGTGTGTGAACAAGCACCGTTTCAGTCCACAATGGTTCGTGGCGGGTTGGCCAGGGGTACCTGCCACGATCGTCTTGTGGTTATGGTGCTCGACTGCTCACCCGAAGGTCGCGGGTTCGAATCCTGGCCGCGACGGCTGCATTTTCGATGGAGACGAAAAGTGTTCTTATATTTATAAATAATAATAATAATAATAATATCTGGGGTTTAACGTCCCAAAACCACCATATGATTATGAGAGACGCCGTAGTGGAGGGCTCCGGAAATTTCGACCACCTGTGGTTCTTTAACGTGCACCTAAATCTAAGTAGGCGGGCCTCAAACATTTTCGCCTCCTGTTCTTATATTTAGGTGCACTTTAAAGAACCCCAGGTGGTCGAAATTTCCGGAGCCCTCCACTACGGCGTCCCTCATAATCATATCGTGGTTGAAAGTATATGTGTACATATATCTAGCATAACACTTGCACGAAATTCAATTCAAGAGCACGCAAAAACAACTGCAGTAAAGCCTATACAGGTAGTTGCAAAGTATTGCAGCTAATAGCTGTCTTGACCGAATGCACCTGCGGGAATTCAGTACCAGTCTCCTAGCTGTCTTCTCCATGACGTATCGCCAGGCTTCCTCACCTCAACCTTGTCCTTGGCACCTAAGGAAGGAAAACAAAACTTCGCCAAGCGTTGCGACTGTGGACATACCAGTAGGACAATATATACATGCTTCTGTATCCGTGAGTGTAAACGCTGACGAGCGCGCTTGGGAATTTGTTCGAAGTTTTGCTCCGTCACCAAGTGGCGCGACGGGACATTGCATGCGGTGACACGTGTGTGCTGGCGCGTGGCGGGCACGTGAAGAGACGTCACAGAAACCGCGCGTGCGTCCGCCACGCCCTGGAACTCGCAAGCACTGCCCGTCACGCGCGCTTGGACAAACGGGCTGTGCCGCTGCGGTGCAAGAGTTTGCACTCTGCGGGAAGGCCAACTTGCGATTCGCCTGCTTGCAGGCGTCGCCACGAAGGCCACGCTATTGCTGCATTCGTGCAAGTCGTTGCAATGCAATTGCTCTGTTTATTTGATACAATTTCATAATAACTGTATGCCTCGTGAGCCGACTAGCCGATCCTGTTATCACCGAAGTATACGAGAAAGGGGGATGTTGAATGGAACTACTGCCTTTTAACGCGACAGCGTTAAAGAGCTCGTTTCGCATAAATTCCGGTGTCAGCGGCGTCGCCGGAGGCGTCTTTGGTTATGAGCGAAAAAGCTGCGTTGGCCGTGAGCAAATAAAGATAGGAGCCGGAGGGCGTTTTGCACTTTTGGCTTTTCCTTGTGTTTCTATTTACTTCCCTCCCTCTGTCATTATTATCTTCGTTACTTTTCTGTGTCCCTTTACCCCTTCCCCAGTGCAGGGTAGCAAACCGAATGTTTATTTTCCGGTTAACACCCCTGCCTTTCCGCATTACATTTCTCTCTCTCTCTTGCGGCACAGTTTAGGTCTCCACCAAAGTGTGTGTGTGTGTGTGCGTGTGCGTGTGTGCGTGTGTGCGTGTGTGTGCGTGCGTGCGTGCGTGCGTGCGTGCGTGCGTGCGCACGCGCGCGCGGATATCGCTATCGCGTTCAACTCTTAAAGCCGAAGCTTAAGAGCCCCAATTTTTACCGCCTCTAACCAAGACGATATTGTTGTGTCAGAACGTGCCCCGCATTGTCATTCAGCGCTGGGTAGACGCGTATTTCCCACATCAAGCAATCGAGCTGTTCCTGTCTCCGCAAGAAGCCCGCGTCAACATGGGTGATCACAGTTCACATCACCGCGCCACCATGAACATCGATTGCGCAGCGAGATGCACAGATATTAAACACATTCAACAGAAGAGCGCCTAACATCTGCAGTGAAAGCCCGCCCTTTCTTTGCGTCTGTAGCAAATTGCACCTTGAGCGTTGCACGTACAGTGGTCAACTCTCATATCTATAACGACGGTCCGAACTGCACGAGCGACATCTACAGTTGAAAACGGGGCACCTCTGAGCATGCGCAGCCCCACTGATGCGCCTAGCTTGCATTTTCGATCGTTGGTTATCACCGCGAATGCAACAACTGCTTTGGCCGTTGGAAGCGCTGTCAACAGTTTATCACAAAAAAAAAAAAAGGAAACGATGCGAAGCGAACCGTTGTCAGCGCGCGATGAAAGCTATGCTGCGTGTTGATTTGCCGTTCGCGGTCACATTGTCCCAGCAGCAGATTTGCGTCCACTTATAAGTTTATCCATTGTCCGGCGCTTTGTCGGTATGATATGATACTGTAAAAGTGCGCAGTATAAAACACGCCGATCCGGTGATTGCACTCTTTTTTTCTTTTTTTGGCGCCATACGGTTGACAGCGCTTCTGACGGCGAAATCAGTTGTCGCGGCCGCGGCGATAAAAGGACGGAAATTACAAGGCGAGCGCATCAGTGACACTGCGCATGCTCTGATGTGGCCCGTTTTAAGCTGTAGATGTCGGTCATGCATTTCCGAGCACGACGTTCCGGCGTTATAGACATGAGAGTTGACCACTGTACATTATTTTTCTAGTCCCCTCCCACACACCCCAATGTAAGGTAGCGAACAGGGGATCATCTGTGCTAGTTAACTACCACTACGACTGTAGTACAGCGGCAGTCACCCAACTTCAAGCTGCAATAAAACCTGTTGATGCATGTCCGTTCCATTTATGCGCAGCAACTCAATCAGCACCATGGTTTCTGAACAAGGGACGCAGTCAAGTAATCAAGCTAACAAAGAAAACGAAATCAGTTGCTATAGCGTTAACGCCGTCACTTCATTCTTACTGTGACTCGGGTACGTGCTGAGTTGCGGCTGCTGCACGATCGACCACTAATATACTGTTGTCACAGATGCAGTTTTCAAATCAACTGTAATGAAGTTGTGTAGCCTGTGTAGCCTATCACCCGAAGGTCGTGGGATCGAATCCCGGCTGCGGCGGCCGCATTTCGCTGGAGGCAAAATGCTTGAGGCCCGTGTACTTAGATTTAGCTGCACGTTCAAGAACATCCGGTGGTCGACACTTCCGCAGCCCTCCACTACGGCGTCCCTCATAATCATATCGTGGCTTTGGGACGATATGATAAACCCCAACAATTATAATTATTGTATGTGTAGCCTATCTTTCTGTTTACGTGCGAAGGCTAATTTGAGCGATATAGCGGCGTGTGTGCAACCGTTTTGTCGCTTTGCCGTCTATCTCCGTAAGCTTATACGTGTAACGCGGCGGCGCTACGGCAAACTACAATCTATGTTTTACTTACTGCGTGTAAGTGACTTTTATTACTTCAGTCGCCGATTTTGTTTCACCCATCTCGGCGACTTGTTGCGCAGACAGCGTATGTCGTATAAGCTTTCACTTAATCGTTTCACCATCGATCCCTTCATCAGAAACTCATTTCGGGGACCGTAAATTCTTGTGCGTGGAATATAAGAACACAAATGAAGCCCGAACGCGCAAACGAAGTAATGAGGACGGGTTCGTTTTACCAGAGGCAGCGCGGCTCAATGCGCAGCAGAACGGCGTCTTTGCCTACTTTGCCAAATTCGTCGAAAGCCAGCAAGGCGCACGAGAGGAAAAAAAAAAAGAAACCTTGCGGTTACTTTGCGTGCAAGCATGAAAGTTAGCATCTGCGTAGCCATATCAGCAATTACAATGCTCTGTTTTCTTTTTTTCCTTTTTTTACAACGGTGGGCAGCGAAATTTTGAACTTGACGCGTGGTAGCTTAGCAGGTAACGTTAGCTGCTAAGCAGGAGGACGGGGTTTTGATTCCCGGCAACGGCAGCAGCATTTGGATCGACCAAGTGCTGCAACACCCGTGTACTCATATTTAAGTGCTCGTTAAAGAACCGCAGATGGTCCAGATTAATCCGGAGCACCCCACTATGGCGTGCCTTATACTCATATCGTGGTTTTGACACGTAAAACCCCCGAAATTGCTGTTATTATTACCGAAGTTTTGATATTTTGCAAAAGCGGCTTTTAGTTTTGCGAATGTGCTGTCTTTTTCCAGCGTAATGTTTTATGAGCTCACAACAACAGGCGATTTTGGTGATGATGCTGTCCGTCGCAGCTATCGCCCAAAATGAGAAAAAAAAATGGATGGGTTCGAGATGTAATCGAACCCCCGCACTCGGCGTAGCATTCACGTATTCTACCACAGAGCCACGCCAGCGTTTGAATATTTTTCGGAAAAATAGCGTGGACGGGCGTTATTTAGGGCGAGAAGTCGCATTAGAAGAAGTGGTTTTGCGTGGCAGAAGCGTACGATCGCGACAGGCGTAACACCATATGAACTGCGTAGCGAGTGGGCGGCAGCCGACCCATTAGAAAGGCCTCAGACATATTTCAATGTCATCATCATCAGCCGCAGCACCAAAAAAGTGTGCAACTACGTAGGCGCACAGGTCACCTTACAGACGCGTAGTGGTTCCATCACTACATCACAAAATGACCATGAATTACGACGTAGTGGGCACTTCGCAACTGTACTTGCACTACAGGCGCCCTAAGAGAGTTCACAACGGGCTTGAAGGCCTCTCCTCCATGCTTACGCTATGAATGTGCTGCGTGTTCCGCGCAGGCCTGGTGTTCTTTCACAAAAAATTTTCTTGCGTCTAGTTTTGTTGGTAAGTGGTCTTGTGAGACCAACTTTCTTTGGCTGATAACCAAATGTAAAGCACGCGAATGCATCGTCCGTACTCCTTCTCAATTTACCTGGCCTCTAAAATCCTTCCTTGTTCGTAATGCGTGGAAATCTTCCATTCCTTGTTCTTGATTTAACTTGCTCTGTTTCTTATCGTGTGGTCAACGGACGACCTTTCTCGACGGTCATTCTGCCCCATTGCTTATGGGTTAGTGTTGCATACCTTGAACTGACATTGCCCATCAAACCCCTACTTGCGCCGCAAGTATGAGCCATTTTATTGAAAGCGACGTCTTGTGGACTACGTTCTGCTTCCTGTTATAAGGAAACAGTATGAAATTCAGGAGGTGCTTTGAGCGCGTCTCCTTTCGGAACCCTTTCTTTTTCGCATACATAGGAGCTAAAGTGGTTGCTTGGGCGAGTTGGTACGACATATTGGAAGGAAACAGCGCGAAAGACGAAAGACCAGGCAGAGAAGGATATACATAGGACAGTTGTGTGCTTCTATTTCCTGGAGTTGCCTACATTCCTTCCGCCGGGTTTCTCAGAGTGTAAGACTGGGTGTGCAGAGCCCCGCCTTCGGAGTCACCGTGCTCGTGTCGGAGCAGCGGTCCGCTTTCGTAGCAAGCACACCCAACGGCGATAGCCAGCGGTACAGGTGCATCCCTCGCTCTGGCTGAACGGCGCCGCCGCCGCACGTACTCGGAAAGCGACGCGACCGGAAAGCAGCCGCGGCGGAACAGCCGGCGGGTGGCTGCTCATGCGGATCCAATTGCGGCCTTTCGCACGAGGCCGGGTGCAGATGCGTGAATAAACAGCGTCGCTAGCGTCGCCGGCGCTGTCTGTGTCCCGGCCAACGGCGGGTGCGGCGAGAAAGCCGCCCGCAGGCATCGTTTTCGGCTCCTTGTTCGCGCCGAGTGCACGAAACTGCAGCGGTGGAGGCGGCAGGAGCAGCAAAAGGAGGCGGAAGCCAGGTCATGGACTGCTGCGCACACGTAACTACAAGACGGTGCGCGTGTGTGTCAACTGCTGCTGGGCTGAGTTCGGTTAAGGCAGCTACCGGGTGACACCGGTTGCAGCACACCCGGGTCGTCAGTACCCATTACAGTTCATAATTTCCATGACGCTCAGTGTCAAGATGCGCTCAGAAATTCTATTGTTTTCTTAATGTGAGTCAGTGACCTCGTACGGGATGTGACACCGAGGGACCGACACTAAACTATATATGGTTGCCAGCTCTCATTTGTCCTGCGTCTGAACGGGTTGGAAGGTGTGTGTGCGAGGGCTGGGATACTCGATGTGTACTACTTGTTGTATGTAGCACTTTAAATGGAAGTTCATCTTGACTTCGCCTAGAAAGAGCCGTAGAATAGCTCCAAATGTTTTCGAAGCCACTAGAACTCTCTTTAAAGCATTGTAACAACTTTGAAATCTTATGCCGTTTGCCGCAATCAGGCGGCAGTATCAATATTGAGCAGACCCAAACGAGTAGCACAGGCAAAAGTCATTTGGATGAATAGCTTGAAACATCTATGTCACGGTGGGATACAGCAGCTTTGCCGGTATAGATGCAAATTTACAATCTATGCAAGATGCGTATGTAAACTACAGGCATTCACAGTGTAACTTTGTTATGAAGTCTTGCATATGAAAATAGCAAGAACATATGAAAACAATTTGTATACTTTGATGAAAAGCGGTGAGATTGAACAAGGAAAAGAAAATTACGCCATCTCCCACTAAAGGGAACCATGTGGGGATGCGAAGCAGCGCTTGGGCGACTTAATGTTCCGTTCATCACGGGCACCTTGCCCGATGTTAACGCGTCTTTGCAAGTAGAGCACACCATGAATTCACTGTAGTTGCTGTTGCTGTTACTCGTCCCGAACTCTTGTCCCGAGCACGCCACGCGGGTTCATCGCGCGTCTGCAGAATCTCATTCCCCGACGCCATCACGTGATTGCTGAGAGAGTGTAAGGGGGAGAGGCCACAGCGTCTTACCCAGCCCCTTACACAGGCCCAAACGCTCTAGCGCGTGCCAGCAGTCATGGTTTTGTCTGCGTTACGCTAAGCTAGGACAGCATACGGCAGCCCGGGCCCCTAAAGAGCTCTGCACGTATCATCATCAAGGCGCTCAAAGAACAAGAGAAAGAAGACTTCTCCTTGGCGCGAGCGCGCGCTGAGATGGCTATGCTAGGTGGTAGAAAGCGGACGGTCGCCAATGGGCCTACGGACACAGCCCAGCGCAAAAGCTGCTTCGCATCTAAAAAAGAAGTGCTGCATTCACCATGCTTTTCGTTCGTAAGCGCTCATTTCCACTGGCCTGTCACATTCGTTAATGATATGCACATCACCAGGGTTGGTTGGGATTCGCTATTACGAAAAATTCTGTTGCAAGGACTGTTCGTAAATGCAAGGTCAGTTTTGCGGAAATCGTAACGTCGCGCAAGCTTCATGAAAGGGCAAAGTGCCAGCCGACGAATTTAACAAAGACGCGCATACGCATTTTAGTTTTTATTTTTTTAGAAAAAAGGCTTCGCAAGTCAGGAAGCTGTGCAGATTTGCTGATCTGGGTGAGCATAGAATTGGTTTGGCAGATGCGTCATGCTCTCCGGCTCTGGGCAAAGAGTGAAATTCTGCAGGCTTCCGCGGAACTGATTAGCCACATGCAACGAGTATGTACGTTATTTATGCGAAGTTTTATTTTGCAGACACTTTTTCTTTTGTAGTTCGTTCTTTCTTAATTTCTCACTCTGCTTTTTTAGTATGTTTGTGGAATCGCCAGCCCTTCGGTGGCTTTTCTTCCCAGGCTAATTTAACAGCGATACTAACCTGCTAGATTGCCAACAGGAAGCAGCTTTTCCTGAACTCTTCTTTTCATCTGTAAACTTTCGTGAAAGCGTAGCTAGACATTGCGGTCGTAAACGCCTTCGTCCGTGGTACAAGGGACGACAGTTATCTTGCTGTAACAGAGATGAGTTTTCATTCTCAGTCATCATTCTCTCCGGCCGAAAGAACAGCGCGAGACAACATGTGACGCGTCTTTGTGAATTTTCGCTTGCAGGAATGCGTGTACTGTAGCGATGGAGAACTATCGACGGCACTTTCGATAGTTGAGTCACCATCTAACTATTGACGGCTTACAAACTACCGATGGCATCATCAATATTAAAAGACGTTGAGACATACTGCACGTAACCGCTGAGTGAGTGAGTGAACAACTTTATTGAACGATCCGGCAAAAAAAAAAAAAAAGAAAGAAAAGAACAAGGAGAGGGGAATGGGATGGAACATAAAGATGGCGACGCAGTTCTTACGTGGCACAGCTTTTTTTGTGGTTCACTAGTGCCTGAAGTGGTTCACTAGTGCCTGAAGTGGCAAGGAAGAGCAACTCTGTAGAATTCTGCAAGCTAAGGACAAGCTCCACACAACCGCTCTCTGACTATGAAGTGTACTGACATGCATAGTTATGGGCCACTTCATCTCGTACAAGTATACTTTCCTGCAACTCCAGTACGAACAGAACGTTCCGCAGGTTCACAGCGGCGGCGCATTGGATAATTTTAAACAGAAGGGAACGTGCGAAGGGTAAGAAAGCAGACACAAATTCACACGGCTCCCCGTTCATTTCGAACAAAAAAACAATTTCTAATAGACATTTTGTCACGATGAATGTCAATGTCAATGCGATTAACATTAACAGGGTAATGGCAACCAATTTTTATCTTGCCGTTTTATTTAGTACCATGGAAAGCTCACAGATGAGAGCGTCCAATCATGCATTGGTAACGTGGAAAACGCCGTTCAGTCTCTTTTAAGAGGTTTTATTCTCTGCAGTGAGGATGGAGTTGTACGCCGAATCGCCGACCGCGTCATGCATGAGGCGTGTATACTGCTTCCGCGATCCTCCTACGCTTCCTTCTTGTTACGCTGCGCCATCTAGCGGCGGCGCTGCGAAATCAGTGAATGGCCTCCGTGATGGAGGGCTGCTATGCTTGAATGACCCATGCAGCGCGGGTTCGAGAATTTTTATCTTTTTCATCAAAGAGAATGGCGGGAAAGAGGTTAATAATGCACGCAACTTCTAAATGTACCAACAAATGAAGCCTACAATGTATACAAGCAGTGCACGTATAAAAGTGTCGATGGCCATTCTGTAGGTTTGAAATTTAGACAGGGAAAGTATCAAGATTCGCGATCAGAAAAACAAAAGCATGACGCTATATATGCTCATCCCGCTCTTCCCTGAACGATCAGACAGAACGCCGGAATGCCATTACTCCCCCCCCCCCTTTCCCTACACACACACACACACACACACACTTCCCCTTTTTTTGTTTCCTCTTTTCTGAAAGAAAATGTACAGAGAGATCCGCAGAGAATTCCGCAACCTTCACGTGGTTTCTGGTCTCCCCCCCCCCTCTTTTTTTTTTTCTTTAGAACGTCTGTAGCATCCCGCATACCGTTAAATACGTATTCTCGCCGCCGAATACCTCTCGATTTTGTCCTGAAATTTTTGCCTAACTGCGAGCGAAGCGTTGCTGCAATTCTGTAGCGCTGAATAAGTGAAAAAATCTGCGCCTCGATAGAAAGGATAGTAAAAAGAGCTGGCAATGCGTGCGTCCTGTTTGCTGCCCGGTGGTTGGGAAAGAGGAGGCTGAAGTCAAGAAGAGTGAGAAAGAACTAGAAGAAACCAGACCGGGCTTTCAGTCCGGTTAATCTCAGGGAACGCAGCAGAGCCTTCAAGGCCTTGTACGTTTGCGGACTCGCGAAATCGATGTTCAGCTGCCCTTGGTTGCCCTACTGCTTCGAGCTACGTCTTTAGCACACTAAGCTCCTTCCAAAGTGTGCCAGCTCTCGCACACAGGGCTGTTAGTGGCATGACAGCATTTCGTGACATCGACCGTTGGTATTGGCTTCGCTTTTTGTCTGTCCCGTTTCCAAGCTATATCCGACTGTTGGAGAGGACAGCGAGCAGCAGGGGAAGGGACGACCACAGGGTGGACAAACACCGCGTTGTGTCTCGCGCCTTCCTACGAAGTTCGCTTTCCCTAATAGCGCTGCCACTTGATGAAACGAGCGGGGCAGCCTTGTCATCGCCCCAGGTCAGCTCTTACCCCCCCCCCCCCCCCCCCCCCCCCCCATCGACGTCGATGACTGGTGCTGTCAGTACAGCAGGTTCCCTTTGGGCGGTCGGCATTCGTCGTGCCACAATAGTGCGAGGGCAATCGAAGATTTCTGCAAACATGGACGCAGAATATCTTCGGAGCAAAAGAAAAAAAAAACATAACAAGGGCAGCGATATGAGATATAAAAGAGCTCTTCTCAAAGACCTGTGTTACCTAAAAAATAACACACACACACACACACACACACACACACACACACACACACACACACACACACACACACACACACACACACACACACACACACACACACACACACACACACACACACACACACACACACACACACTTGCGCAATCTATTTAAGTGTTTCGAAGGGTACGTAGTGCACAATGTGCACGTGCAAAGGAATGACAAAGCTCATAAGCCGCCACAAGCCCGTTTGTATCTACGCGCGCGCGCGTGCGTGTGTGTGTGTGTGTGTGTGTGTGTGTGTGTGTGTGTGTGTGTGTGTGTGTGTGTGTGTGTGTGTGTGTGTGTGTGTGTGTGTGTGTGTGTGTGTGTGTGTGTGTGTTCGGGCGTAGCGGCACCATCAGCTCAGTTTCTCCTTTATTCACACGAGCACATTGCGTACTGCCCTTCGAAAGGCACATATATGGCGAAACAGCCGATCAACAGGTGCTTTCGGGAAATAGGGAAAATATTAAGTAAACAAACGCGGGCTCTTCTTGTAACGGAGAGATTTTCAGTATGGTACAGAGCCCGAAGAATTACAACATCTTCAGGGTTGGAGTTACATCTATCTGGCTAAAGAAGAAAAAGACTAAACTAAAGAACAACAACAAAGATTTGATTTCTCTGCTTTCTCTCCATCTCTTTCTTTTCTTCTTTCCTTTCTTTAATTACTTGTTTACTTTTTCTTTCTTCTCATCCGTGAAGAACCTTCTGCACAGGGCAGCAAATCCGACGCACGTCTGACTCATCTCTGTGCAGTTTCATTTCTTCCATCACCGTCCTGTTTTTCGCCCTGACGTATCGACAGCAAACAAACATATTCGCGCTCAGTTTGCAATCACTCTCCCATTGTTCTCCCACGCGGTGCTTTCTTAAATGCAAACTACAAGAATGTCCATATTTGCCTTCGCCAGACTCGCTTTATAAGCCGCGACGTGCGTGCGAATTGGATCTTGATGACGATAACTGGTCTCTTGTGCCATCTGTTCCTGGCGTGAGCCGCTCGAAACCTTTCACGCTCAGCCTTCCCATTCGAGAGCCCAAAGAGGGGGAACGTGCGCTTCGGCATTTCACGCATCGAGCCCGGTTTGGCAGCTCTCCGCGTTGCGACACTGGAAGCAAGAACGATCGGCGAACAGCTCGCAGCACTTTCACTCATGGCCAGTTCTGCAAACAGGTTCTCCTTTCATTGGAGATGGAATCCAGAATGGCCGTTGCATTATAACGTCTGCTGTTTATCTTGTGGGAGATTGCGTAACGAATGTTTCACAAGGCTACCATACCAGTATGGATTATTACTATGCTTTTATTTATTTTTTCTATGTAGCGTCTTATGATTCCGCCCTGAAAATGACTTCAGTATTCATAAAGGGTTGTTCACCTTGTGATATATAGTCGCGACGACATATAGTAAAAGGCCATATACTAGACATGTATTTGCATGGGCTGATATAGGTTGTTCAGCTCTCACATGAAAACGGACTCACCGCATGCTAAGCGAGAGTAATCTTATTTTATATGTATGAAGGGCATTCCATCAGCGGAAAGATTTTTATGCCTTCTGTCTTATCTATTTCTATGGTTTAAATGAATGCCCCAAATAACTCACTAGGTGTAACTTTGGTAAAGCTAATTCGTTATCCTGGATAATACTCTGGTTTAAGCCCACAAATCAAAAGAGCCATGAGGTTCACTGTTAAGCAATATTGACTTCTGAATTAGGAAATTGCAAGCAGCTTCTCAGAACTGACTTTGCCGATGTGGCAAGGAAAACACCCTCAGCGAAGTTGCCTTTAACGGACTTGTAGAGATGCATTGCCGTCACTCTGAAGTTGTCGCTCACGCGTTAAGAACGAAAAGCTCTAGAGTTTCGGAAATAACGGACTTTCGTTCTCTGCGCCTGGGGTGGAGTTGACGAAAACTTTTCATCAGTAAGTTCCCTTTGCCATCAGCCGGCTACCTTGGCTGATGATATGTGCAGTGTCAGGAACGGATTTCTTTTTCTGCGTGTCTTTGAACCTGCTGGGATGAAGCAGAATTTGCGATCGGTATGTTCTATGAAATGGAATAAAATTTGGCGATTTCCCACCGAGCAACTGAGCGCTCAGTGAGAGGCTACGGCAACTGAGCGTGCGCCCTGTCACTGTATAAAATAAGGCGAGGTTGATTAAGCTCCTATTGGCGCAAGAACGCCTTATGACTGACCCGTGCTCGCGTGCGCTGACCGTTATATTAAGGCCAGCGATGGGATAACCAAACGGCTACAGCCCAAGTACCGACTAAGCATGAACCGCACTTACGCAAGAGAAGTCTCGTGAATCGGGCAGCTCCCGATGCATTAAAGCGGCCCCTGTTTAAACTTTCTGTGTGTCTGCTATGAGTTTATAGTATTATTTTTCTTTTCACCTTCTTTCTTCTTTTTTATTCTTTGTCTATTTCTATATCGGCGGACGCGTGTGAAGCACGAACAATATCGCGCAACGCCCATTTGCGACCTTTGCCACGTTTCAGCGCATCGTAATGCATCGTTTGCACGTTTTCGCGCATTCTTGCATCACTGGATATGAAAGCTGCTGGTGGAAGTATTTATTTCTTTATGTATTTACTTATTTATTTTTATAACGAAAAATAAACCGGTTGCTTTCATAAGTCCGTCGCCAATAAACATTTATAAAAATAGAGAGTAATCGAAACGGGGTGGGGGTTCAGGGTGATGAGGTAGCATGGTTGCGAGTGGCTTGGCGAGTTTTTTGAGCAATTCATAAGTATTCCACTGGACCCGACTTAGCAAGCGCACGGCGACGGATAAAGATAAACAGTAATGTCGGGGCGAGGGATGTTGCAAGGCATCTTTCGCCAACGCCACACGGGTGCGCAAAGCGCAACAACGTCGCAAACTAGTAGTGCCGGTTATGGTATCAGTGGCTATAGGGCTCTTCTTCCCAGTCGATGGCTCGGGTTGAAGGAGTGGCCAGTGGTCGAACCTCACGGCTATACGTAAACTTATCGTCGCGCTGAAACTTGCGTGACACCACGTTGTTTTCCACAATCTTGCGTGACCCATACGTCGACGCACGACTTTCCTGGAGGAGAAATTTGAGGTCGAATAACGCGTGTTGAAGCGCACCTTGGTTGTCGTCGCTGGTGGTGAAGGGAGTCGTAACACCTCCGATACTCAGAGAGTTGATTGGAGTCAAATTTATCGCAAAAAATAAATAAAAGAAAACAATGAAAAGGGCACCAAAATAAAGACACAGAAGTGTTACATCTCTGTAGAACAGAGCGCCGCCTCTGCAGTTTTGATCTTCAGGCAGAGAGGAGGGAGCACAGAAAAACGGAAAGAGAGATGGCGAGTGCAAGCTGTGGCTGCGTCTATCGTATACCGGCCGTGCAACTTTGAAGGATGCTTGCGGGTTTCAATTCCGTGCTGTTTTTTCTTACCCGTAATTTTATTAACGCTTAAAACTTCTCCTTATATGGCAATTTAGAAATGTGCTCAGTCATACTGACGTGCTTTAATTTGATCAGTATACTCTTAAAAAATGCGATAATTCTGGCGCGAAACATTTTACTTACGTCTGCCTTGCCAAGATTCTGTGAAACCTGCCAACTTTTTTGCTTTGTTTTACGAGCGCCTCGTGAATCGCAGCTCATCTTCCTAGAAAGTGCCCTCCATGGTTGAATCCGGAACACAAGCATTTCTTCAAACAACTTCCCTTGGTGTATATGCCAAAAACCAAAATTGTTAGGGCGTCGACTGCAAAAACATAATATTTGCTTACCGAGGGAAACAACGCCCCAAAAGAATGTCTCTGAGGCCCTCTGCGTAGCATCAGGGGGGATATCTGAGACGGTGCTAACGGACATCAGTATAATTGCTAAAGCAGAAATCCGGGTGTCTGCCGAAAGTAAGAACAAGACATCTAAACAAGCGAAAGGAATGGTTTAGAGATCACGTGAATGAAAAAAAAGAAGTATTAGGCAGGGTTTTCTAGGATTGTTTGCTTGGAACAATATCCTTAAACTGAGGTTCTTTTTTTCCCCCGAACGACACTTTTGTGAACATTAGGAACATTTTCCCCAGTAGCCGCTCAACAATGAAAAATATCTTTTTCTGCGAGCTGTTCCTTAATGTCCGTAGCGCCTACATAGACAAAGTAAACATGTCTCACCAAGACTTTTGTGTTTTTTGATATATTTGTTTAATAAGACCGTTGAAAATAAGAGCCTGTTGTTTAGAATTTGGAAGGAATGATCGCAGCCAAAACTATTATTTTCGTTCAGGAGAAATGTGTTCAAAACAAGCGGAAGGAATTTAAATTTCGATTGCGTATAGAAAAGATTCAGGAATGTTCTCTAACCAAAGCACGGAAGTCTTATAACTGCTGTATCTTTAAAAAAAAATAACATGTGATATTAGGAATGTTACCGGAGCATAGGATAATTGAGAGCAATCTTGAAAATGTTAGCTTGTTTCCGCAAGATGTAGTGAAGTTCGAGATACCTATTTCAGCACACTAGTCGACTGCTAATTTTCCCTTAAACAACCTCCCGAGACGGGGTTTGCCTTAGGCCGTGCGCACGTAAATATACATGCGCTAATGCGCATGCGTTTGCCTCTCCGTTCTCCTCTACCCCTTTTCTCCCTATCACCTTTTATTCCTTTTACCCGTTTCCACAGCGCGGGGTAGCCAACCGTCACATACACTGACTAACCTCTTCGACTTTCCATCCAAGTTTTTTTCTCGTCCTTGCGAAACTCGGAGATATCGGGCAACGGCGGAGCCGGTCTGAGCTGTATTTATTAAGGCAAAAGACTTGTATGTCTTGTGCCAACGTGACCTCGAGCGAAAAGATGGCGTCGACTCGAAGTCGTACAGAAACTCACAATGCCATTCGCGCGCCTCGAGCTGCGCGCTTGCTTCGTCTTTGCGGCGTTCTCGCGACTAAAAAATATTTAAAAAGCGGCATTCGTGCGACTCGGCCTACTGACGGCTACGGAGTAACGCGGAATGGTTGCACTATGGAACTCGCTCAGCCTAGTGGATTGTGTGCTAGGCTGAAGAAGTATCAAACGCCAGAGGGGGCTCGACAAGCACAAAATGAGACGTGACTTTATGTTCACATCTTTAAGTACATAACAAGTCCCGTATACGTTTTCTCCTTCGAGTCGTCTTTGGCGTAAGGGACCCCTGAAATTTTAGATATAATGACTGGGGAGCAAATTTACAAATCTTTTCTTTCGTAAGTGCACTTTATTATTATCCAGTCACCTTCGCTAATAACATGAGCGACGTCACGATTGGCTGGAATATTCTTTTACGAGCAATTACGGAGTGAGTGCTTCTTGCGGATACGGGGCCAGTTTTATTGCGATAGCAATTATATGGAGAGTCTCGGCTGGATTCTGCCGTCGCCGTCGCCGCCGTCATGCACCGTATATGTATAAGTATGTATATATATCTAAAAGACCCAAAGAAAAATAATCTAGAAAAATGCTTCCGAAGCGCGGAATCGAACCAGGGACCTCTTGCGCCGCAGCGAGTGGCGCTATCCACTACGCCACGAAACGCACATCCTCCACGTAGCTAACGGCGAGCGTTATATACGCACCCGTTACCGCTGGACGGACTCAGAGACGGCTGCACTTATAAGCGTTTCTTCATTACCGGCGAGATGGCGTTAGGAGCGCGACGGGCGCATTTAAAAGTCGTCGGCGAGCTCGCTCGCTTCTTCTTATACTTGCGCAGGGAGAACCTTGCCCTTCCGCTGTCTGCTCGCGCGGTTTTCTCGTGCTGAGGGGAAGAGGGTTGTTTCACGCTTTCACCGTGATGTCCGCGCTCATGTTACGGAGCGTACGACAGCCACTCGCGCTCAAGGGACGCCGCTAAACGAACAAACTGAACATGAGCGCGAACTATCAAGTGTCACAGCTCGACACTTGAAGCACGCTATAGTTTCCTTTGCTGCTTGGGCCGCCTTTGCAACACGAGCGCTGTTCAAACTGAGAGTATCCATTGGCAAGCCTCACTTCGTATAGCATTAATTTCTTGCTATCGCATTCATTGCTTCGCCCTTGCGGCGAAACTGTGACTTTTTTATATTACTGAATGGTCTGTTAATATTCATTGTGATCTTGCTGGTGGTCACAACGCGAGGGTTAAAACAAACCACTTTACAGTTCGTTTCTGAAAAGTTTATGACGATGACTGCGAGACTTCTGTAAATTCGTCGCATTGAAAGCCTCGCCGAGAGAAAAAACGCCAGGCCTGCGCGGAAAGCGCAGCACAGTCACAGCGAAAGCTGGAAGAGCGGCATTTCTAGAGCCCGTTATAAACTATCTTGTGGCTACTAATACAAGTACATTAGGAACGTACCCACTACGCCACAAATCATAATTTTTGGGAAGTTGGGAAGCACCCACCCCGACATTATTCGTTATTCTGCGGAGAAGCGAGGTACCATCTGTGAGGCATTATGGGGACTTTGTTATTGCGGTGGTTGATGACGATGAAGAATTATGGCTGAGCCCTCTGTAATGGGTTGGAAGCTTTAACCACTAGTTACGTAATTCGTATAGTGTGACGCCCGGTCGTCGTTTAATTGTCCTACCATGCTTTATAACATACGTTAGCCGGAGAAACGGAGAGCGAGAGAGAGAAGGAATTAACTTTATTGAGAGCCTGAGGAAATGGATCATGGGAGCCTTATGGGCTTCCTTGGCAACCAATAGAAGTGCACTTGCCAGGAACCCACTACGCTATAAATCATCATAATTTTTGTGAAGTAGGGAAGCAGCCACTATGCAATTTTTCGTCATTCTGCGGATAACCGTGGTACTCGCTAAACACCTGTAAGGAATATTGTGTACTTTGTTGAGGCTGTGGCTGAGGACGATGAAGAATTATCGCAGAGGCCTTTGTAATGGGTTGGAAGCACTGAACAACCCACTCGTTGCGCAATTTGCATTGTGTGACGCCCGGTGACAGAATTCGCGTTTGTATGACGCCTGGTTGTTATTTATCCTTCTACCACACTACATTACATATGTTAATGTGGTTCCTTGCCGACATGAAGCCTGTATAGGGTCTTTTTGCAAAGCAGTTTCGAGCACCGGCATGGCCCCGAGGTAGAACACTGGGCTCCCACGCAGAGGGCCCGGGTTCGAACCTCGTTCCATCCTGGGATTTTTTTCTTATTTCCTTTTTTTTCTTATTTCGTGCGATAGTGGTTACGGACACCGGCGGCGGCGGCGGCGGCGGACAACTACGGCGCCAAAAACGGCCGTTGAAATGATCTCATAACAGCTTTCGCTGTAAAATACAGCCGCGAAGGCAAATTTCCACAAGCCCAGTATACTGACTTGAGCTTCATAATGGAAAACCGCGGTGGCGCCGAAGTCATTTCAGCCTTCATCTAGAAAAGGGCGCCAGAGCGTGTACAAAGCGACTCGTATATATATACGTATATCTGTTTACGAAACGAGCGCTCCTTGAGGTAACACTGGCTGTAGCATTGAGACAACGGCCTCCGTTACTTTCCGTGTTGCTTCCAATCTATCTCGATAAACAACGATCGCATGAGTCGCATATGGAGTGTTCCGTGCGCCTTCGCAGTTTAATTGCGTTCTGCGGTCGTTTGCGCAGGGCATTCTCCCAGCCTTGAAATATGGCCCGGCAGCGAGGTCGGCCGGCCGCGGCGGCGATAAGCGCGCCCTTATACGATACACATGTCAGACATGGCGTCCCCGTTGAGTTTCACCGTTGTCCTACCAAACGTTGCCTCGCAATTTAAGACATACAAACATTGAGCCCGCGAAATGTTTGCTTGTAAGACATCTTCGCGGTTTAGCGGTATTGCCTTCGCCATACACTCTTTCGATCTAAAGATTAGATCTATACGGCCCCCGTTGTCGCGAAACATTCCTCAGTATACATAATAATTTCCGAATCGAATCTCGGGGATGTTTAGTGTGCCAGATCGTGCCGATTTCACAAAACATTTCGTTCGTATGTGCTGATAGCCATTGGCCCCCTCGCTGTTATGTCCGCACCGCGTTCGCAAAACATTTAAGACGGAAGACGACCAGGCCAGACAACCGCTAGCAGACCTCTAGCAAATCCGTTTTCAGACAACGCTACCACTGTTCTAAATAGCAAGTTTCAACCGTTTCTGACGATGTACACAGTATTGTTAGCGAAGGAGGTCAGGTAATGGCAAAGGGCACATAAAGCTTTGCTAATTTTACCCTTTACGTTGCCATGGTATACGCCCTCGTTAAAAGCCCTGGCTGAAAATGAAGCTCCCCCCGTGGTGCATGCGTATAATAATTAAGACCGCGAGACTGGTTGCTCTCGTCTAGCACTGTGGAGGGCACTTATTTGGCGCAAGCCCTGCACTTGCTGGAAGTTCAGGAAACAAAGAAGAAGTAAGAACGCGATTAAGAATCCCTTGAGAGCAAAGAAGAAAAAAAAAGAGCGTGTGATTGAGGGCCTGTCGTCTGTGCAGTAGCGTATATATAGAAGCCTCAGCAGACGTGAGTAAGCAGGATGCTGCTTCTCTTTGGGACTTCCCTCTTACCTCTGCACGACACTTGGCCTTTCATGCATGCATGCTGCTGGAAATGTTTTAAAACACTTCGTTTGTAGAAATGTTTTAGAAACTTCGTGCCTCAGGCTGTTTGTCACTATAAAAGGTTAATGTGCGTCCAGCTGAGGAAAATTTCTCACTATAGGCTCGTTGCGCGCTCGTAATTCAGCTGCTTCAGAACGCGACGCCAACGGTAGATCTAAATATGGAAACGGTCTTTCGCAAAACCGATGGGGCTCACTGTATGAATGCGCGTCTAGCCTTTTGAATTGCGCAAAGCGCGAAGTCTGACGCGTTGTAGAACAGGGTCGGTAGACGAGGCACGGGCTCGCCTGCGTGCTACGGCCGAACCCTCAGGAGAACAGGCTGAGTGTAGCGGTGGCTGTCTTGGAACGCCAAGAAGATAATCACGCATCAGAGAAGCATACAGCACCGGTCTTGGAAGTCGTGGGCTTACGCCCGTGTTCGTTGCTAAATACCACGAGATCGAAAGGGCAAACGGCTTAAGCTTGGCCCGCATGAAGTGTATAAGCGGTGATATAAGGGCGCCCAGGAAACCGCTCCTATATCGAAAATCCAAAGCCCCCCCCCCCCTCTCGCTTTACGCGCGCACGCACGCACGCACGCACGCACGCACACACACACACACACACACACACACACACACACACACACACACACACACACACACACACACACACACACACACACACACACACACACACGCACGCACGCACGCACGCACGCACGCACACACACACACACACACACACTACTTTTCCATGATGAGGAATGTGCATAAAGTTTCTTGGGGTTACGCCTGAAGAAAAATTAATTTTATACGAAGCCGATATTGCTGTACCTGAAGAAAAAAAACAGAAGAAGACGTGAGTCGCAAGATGAGAACATTGCCTCTTATACTTTAATGTTTTAGGTTCTATTCGTGCACAGAGCTGTGCACTGGAGGAGCTATATAACTTTATTTTATATTTAATTGCTAACATTCTCCCCAACGCCAAAGGTGCAGGCCAGCATAATTCATTAGTCATCATGTACGTACTCGGCAATAACAGCAATTGCGACATCTGCCACTCCGACAGACGCACTTACAATGTATTATCACAATGTATATATATGCCGTAGTGTACTGAGCAATTTAGAAAAATTTAAAAAAAAAAAGACGGCACCGTTTTGTTCGCTAAACGCTAAATAAATAAGGATCTGCTTTCAGCACATTGTTTCCTTTCTTAGAAATATTTTCTTTTCCATTGTTTCCGTTTGTTTCTTTCGTTCTTTCTTTCTCGTTAGCTCTTGAGATCACTGTCCGGGAGCGGCCGCCGTTGCCACCATCTCGCAGTCCCCGTGACAAACAACAAACTAAAGAAGCAATTTCTCTCAACGAAATTTCGCAGGGCACCGGGGAGTGAGTTGACAATTGAATGTAACGTTTATCGCGAGACGCTCTAACCGTTTTTTTTTTTTTTACCCTGCCTTGACAAACTGTAAACACTGAAGACAAACCGGTAAACGCCCTTGGTGATGGTGTCACTCCGTATTTAACTGCTTTCTTTAATTGCAGATGCAAGCGTGATCTGGGAGGCAAATGAAACAGCGATTAGGAGCTCTGATTGCGCTGAGCGTAGGAAAATTACGCGTGATTTTATCAGTGCGCGCAAGCGAGAGGCATTACCATGTGCAGCCCGTATGTGACACCGTGGCACGGCGGCGGATAGCGCGCTGCGGTGGCGCCCGAGTGTTGGCCTCTTCTGAGCGGTCGCGGCTATCAAACGCATCTGGGTGTAGGGTCCTTCTCCGATCCGGCCTGCGCCGTCGGCTGCGATAATGCGGCCGCCGTGACTCGCATTTGCATTCTTGTTCGTTGCGCACTCAGAAGCGCGTTCGTTGGCAGCGCTGCCCCTGGCGTTCTCGCCTGCGCACTTTCTGTTTGCTTTCGGTTTACGCGAGCGGCTGTTGCTATACGAGTATCAAGCACGAACGAGCATTTTACCATAATCATTCGCGGCGTTTTTTTTTTTTCAAAAAGAGACAAATGCAGAAACCGAAACTGTGCTAAGTTTTGCGGGAGCGTAAAGCGGGCCTAAGTATCTTTAACTTCTAAAGCATTTGGAATCAAAATGGGACAATTTCTGATTGTAACGTGAACTCAAAAAGGCAGTTTCTAGTCAAAAATGAGCCAAATGCTGGATCTGTTTCAATCAAACTGAGCCACATTCATTAAACCAGCGCTGCGTCAACAATCGTGACCAAAACAACCAACATGGTGTCATCTAATCTGTTTCATTTGTGTCCTTGTTGCTTTGCTATCGTGTTTATGTTCCACAATTAGTTTTCTAAGGTTAATTGGCACTTACTGAAGGACATGATGTTGTAGGGCAGAACTCAAATATAAAGAGTAAGAGGTCGACTTTCTTACTTCTTTTTGCTTCTTGGTGTTTCTTTTCGAGTTTAGCGCTACAGTACCATGCCCTTCTTTCGCTCCAAGACGGTACATTGGAAATAAAAGATATATGAAATGAAGATACTGGGCACCGATCTATTCCTTGAAGAAGAAGAAGAAGTGATTCGAAACGGCACGGCATAAAACGAGCCCAGAAGAAGAAGAGCTGGAGCACTTTTCAAGGCCTTCAATAGATGCCAAGGACAAGAAAACGCTGCCGACAATCCAGAATAATGCGCCTTTTGCCAGGAACGACCACTCGCTCTTCAAGTCCACTCATCGCCATTACGCGCATGCGACGGAGGACGGCACCGACGGAGGCACAAGGATGATGTTAATTTTATCGCAAAATATTGCTATACCGTACATTCGAATAGTTTTAGACTTCTTTTACGAGATAATTCCAGCCCAAATAGAATGTTCCAGTCTATAAGAGACAAATACAAAGTTCACTCTTGAATACCGACGGTAGTGGGCTGTATAGATTTTAGCCGCAATATAGATTTGAGGTATTTAGGGGACAGGAACACACTGCCAAAAAATTGTTGGAGCTGGCCAGACCATATTGGCAGTATAGCAAAACAGTGCGTTTTTCTCAGTTTCAGTTCAGGTGCATTTGGCTCTTTTAGAAAAAAAAAAAAACGCCACATTTGTGTTTTAAAAGCGCCTCTGTCACTCTAGCTCTCTCGTTTCCCTTTCTTATTAATCCATCGCCTTGTTTATTTTTTACATTGAGCGAGAAACATTATGTATTAGTCATGTCCCACGTTGCCGGTAGTTATTCGCGTTAATATTTTGTCAGCTGCAGGTCAACCCAAGTGCATGCATTGCCATCTACCAACTGTATACGTTCGACTGTAAAATTTCTCAGCGCATATCGGATGAGAGAGTGTGAGAGAGAAAACAAAGAAGTTAGACAGCTCGTATTAGCGGCCGCGGTGGCTTAGCGGTTATTGCTCTCGGCTACTGACCCGAAAGATGCGGGTTCGGCCGCGGCGGTCGCATTGGTCGCATTTCGCTGGAGGCGAAAATGTCAGAGGCCCCTGTACGGTGCGATGTCAGTGCACGTTAAAGAACCCCAGATGATTGAAATTATCCGGAGACCTCCAATACAGCGTCTATCATAGCCTGGGTCGGTTTGGGACGTTAGAAACCCGCAAACCAACCAATCAACCAACCGTAACTGTTTGCTATTGACCAGCCTCTTCGCTCACGACAAACCGCTTACGAAGTGCTCTGCGAATTCAGACTCGCAGCTCTTCTCTCTCTCTTCTACAAGTGTTGAAGATTGGGCGAGTTGGTTCGTCGTACTTGAACTGGTATAGCGCATTACGGGGAAGAAGAAACGGCCGAGCAGACCGACACAAGAGGACAGAGCGCTCTGTCCTCTTGCGTCGGTCTGCTCGGCCGTTTCTTCTTCCCCGTAATGCGCTATACCAGTTCAAGTACTCTCTCTTCTAATGATCTTTTTTATTCTTTCTTTTTGGCCAACAGCGCTTTTGCTAATACAAATGCACTTGTTGTCGCTATTTACCGGTGCTTCATCTCAAAATCCTGTGAAGCGGTTTGAATCTTGTACGAACAGCTTTGTTTATTTCGCTGCATTCATCCCCCATATCGCTATTTTCGTTACGCCTATATTCCTCCTGGTTTGCCTCTGCAGCTAGACTATTTCAGGTGTCTTCGACAACCACAGCTGCACCTTTTCATTGCAGGAGTTCGAAGGCTCACTCGCCCGCGTTTACCCCCGAAAGAAGTCGCTCTGCGCGTATTGAACGACACGTATTCCAACCTATGGAATAAACGAAAGAAGAGGGGCTCGTTTCTTTGTTAGACACAACCAAATGAAATAGACAGGCAATTAATCCAAAGAAAGCATAGGAAACATTTATTTGTTGTTTTTTTAACTGTAGTAATTACAACATCAATTGGAATGAATTAAAGTGGACGAAAACACACCTTATATCGAATAAGCATTTACACATACGGTTCCTCCACCTTCACCAGGCTCACTGGTGCGCGATGGCGGTTATTCCGTAAACATCGTCACGACATCGACAAGGTCGGAACTTTTCGTTCTCCGTAGCTCAGCGAATTACATTCATCAAGAGCCATACAGTTTGTCTGCCAATCAAAAACAGCTATACAATACCTCCTATTAGCGAGAGTAGCAATATGGGCTTGTCGGTCGTCTGTCGAAAAAAAAAAACTATAAATACCGCAAGAGACGAACAAGGACGCCGGAAGATACATCGAACACACGGAAAAAGTGCTACTTTCGACAACACACACATGTCGGCTTTGCACCGCGGGCTCCGTAAATTGTTGGGCGCGGCTCGACAAAGCTTTTCATTCGTAAGTGCTCGATTGACTGGAATCTGGTCTTCCGAACATTCGCAGCTTCAAGAGCTTTTTTTGTGTATACGGGTACGGGTGCTGATTATTGGGTCGCTGCGACGACGAAAGTGACTACAATTGTGGCGGCGTAGCACATGTAAAAGCTGGGCCTTTCTTTCTTCCTACTATGCCTCCATCCAACTGATATTCTCTTCTGATGCTGTATTGGAAAAGGAACCATAGCAATTA
Source organism: Rhipicephalus sanguineus (assembly GCF_013339695.2). Taxonomy (NCBI): domain Eukaryota; kingdom Metazoa; phylum Arthropoda; class Arachnida; order Ixodida; family Ixodidae; genus Rhipicephalus; species Rhipicephalus sanguineus. The sequence goes on along the minus strand of NC_051176.1, from coordinate 205,471,665 downwards.
ATTAAGGGTTCTTTGTTGGTGAAATAACTTGCAAGGCTTAAGCATACTGACCACTGACTTGCATTTTAATATGGATGATAGCCTACAAACTGACTGCGTATTCCTCGACTTCGCCAAGGCATTTGACCGTGTAGCTCATTGCCACTTGATTTCTAAATTGTCAACAATTCGCTTAGACTCATTAAATTTATCATGGATACGTAACTTTCTTTCGAACTGTCAACAATTCATACTTGTTAACAATCTGTCCTCTAAGCTTTCCCCAGTTACCTCAGGCGTACCGCAGGGCAGCGTGCTGGGTCCATTATTATTTCTAATTTTTATAAATGATTTACCCAATAACATTTCTTCCAGCATGCGAATCTTTGCAGATGATTGCATTCTGTACCGCCCATTAGATCTGCTACTGACCACTTGGCACTCCAGTGTGATCTCAATCTTATTAACGAGTGGTGCACCACATGGCTAATGACCCTTAACACATTAAAATGTAAAGTAATCATATTCAGCCGTAAACATAACAATTCTAACTATATATACCGCATTCAAGACGACTTACTATCACACGTGTCCCATTACAAATACCTTGGTGTCAACCTTTCTTCTGATCTGTCATGGTCCTTTCACATTTCATCAGTATGCGCTAATGCTTCGAAATCCTTGGGTTACTTACGGCGCAATCTCAGAAATTCACCGGCCAATATTCGTAAACTAGCATATCTCACCTTTGTTCGCCCACAACTTGAGCTCTCACCATCCATTTGGTCTCCATATCACAATAACATGGCCGCCGCACTTGAATCCATCCAAAATAGGGCAGCACGGTTCATCTCACGAAACTATAGTTTCTATTGCAGTGGCATGCGGATTAAAACCGATCTTTGCCTACCATCATTAGCTACGCGCTGTGACATAGCCCTACTAACATTATTCCACAAGTATGTTCACTCTGACAGGTCACGTTCATTTCATCTCGATATCCCATCCCGAACATCCAGATAATTACACAATAATTTGAGTTTTACACGCATATATGGTCGCACATTAACATTCAATTCATCAGCACTACCACGCGCCATTACATTACGGAATAACCTGCCCGACAACATAGCTTCATTGTCCAACCCTGACGCATTCCATCACCAAATAATTGCACATTTTCACTGAGGTCGTCCATCAAAAGGCTAATTAAATTTGTGTATATTGTGTCAATATTATGTATTTATCATGTATTTATTTAGTTTGTATTACGCAGTGTGTACGTATTATGTATTAATTAAGTATTCAAATTTATCATGCATCGATTTAGTTTGTATTATGCATTATGTACGTATTATGTATGATGTGTTCAAATTTCTTTCTGTGTGATGTACCGCATTCCTTCTGGTGTTTGATACCTTTTTTTTTGTGCTGATTGATGTTATTTTAGAGCCCCCTTACACAATGTCCAACAGGCCTGTAAGGAATTTCAAATAAATAAATAAAATAAAAAATTACACCATCTCCCGCTAAAGGGGACCATGAGGCGATGCGAAGCCAGAGCACTTGCACGATCGCGTTCCGTTGGCGTTCGTTGGGCATGCTACCGACCTCGCGTCGTGGAACGCGAAAAGGGACGCTACGCGCGTCGTATCTTCCATCTAGCCTGACCGTTAATTCTCACAGGGCGAGCGGGGAACGCGGTCGACAGGCGGGCGAGAGGGGGGCAGCGTAGGAGAGGAGGGAGAAGGGGAGGGGACGTGCATGCGCTCGAGCTCATCGCGGCGTTGCGCAGGAGAGAATTTCGGCATGTCTAGCCCGCGTTTCAAAGAAAGAGTGGAAAGGGGGAGGGGAGAGGGGGAGGGGAGAGGGAAAGTGGAGAGGGGAGGGGAGAGTGGTATGGGAGAGGGGAAGGGGAGAGGGAAAGTAGAGAGGGGAAGGGGAGAGGGTGGGTGGAGAGGAGGTGTGTGGAGAGGGTATGCGCATGCGCAGTAAGGGTGGTCACGCCGAACACCACCACCACCACCACCGGATTGAGCTCCGCCTTAAGATACTTCGCATCTAATAAATAAATAATGCTAAATTCGAATAGCGCGCCATCTTTCAGTCACGCTACCAATGTAGAAACAGTCATGTGATCGCGGCATCGTCTTAACTCACGAAGTGATAACTTTTGTGCACATGCTCCGTAGGTGCGTTGGATACGTGACGATCATTTTGAACATCGCGTTTGTTCTCGATCCGTCGCCTGGTGAAGTTACCCGTTTCGCCAATGTAATAGAAGCTGCAGTCATTCACGGTATCTGACAGACAACCATCGGGACATTGTCTTCTTCAAGGCGACCATTCTCGTTGACAATCTTGTTGCGGAGCTTATTGGATGGCACATGTGCAACACGTAAGTTGTATTTAGCGATTATATTTAAAGCTGGGACTTTATCACAATGTCATGATAAGCTTCAGTTTGTCACAATGTCAATCACGCCGAGCATTTTCCGCTCGCAGACTACTGAGCTCATATCGGCGAAATCCATCAGCAGCCGAATATGGTGAGTAAAAGCCAGTTTTATGATATAACATAGAGTGATGATGTCGACGATAACTTCAATATCTTCAAGACGATGATGACCCGTTTGCCTTTTGTAAGGTATAAAAGGGACTCCGCGTAGCTTCAGTTCCAGAGAAACGTGTTAGCATGCAGTCAATGAAAGGTTAGGAAGAAAATAAGAGAGGAAAGAAAAAAAAAATTTGCGCAGCTTGCACAAGGTCACGCAAGGCTGGGTCACAGCAGAGCTGCTGGACTAGAAGCAGAATAGGAAGAAGAGGACGAAGATGAAGAAGATAACGAAGAGAGCGCGCGCCAGTTCATGAAGAGCGTAGTTTTCCTACGCCACACGGCAAACTATACTTGCTATACTGTACTATACATGGCTATGATTTCTCTCTTTTTTCCATCTTCTTTTTTGCGTGTGTTGCTTTGTATTTTTCTCTGTTCCTTCCTTTTCTTTCTATATTTCTCTGTTTCTATTTCTCTCTCTCTCTCTCTGTACTCGTTCTCACATCCTCCTTTCCCTCTCGCTAATCCTCACATATATCCTCCTCACCCTCACTTCCCTTTCCCCCCTTCTTGCTGTGCTATACTATACAAGGCTATGCTGGCTGCTGCCAGCGGGCCTGGATAGTCCAGTGGACAACACTGTCAATGAAATTGTCTCTCGAAGACTTTACATGGACATCTGTGTGGCGTACCTGCATACGCGTTTTCCCACAGTCCATGGAGACCAAGAATCATTATCATGTCATATGGAGATTTTCAGAGCCCAGCCTGATCCACCAGAATGGGTCACTATACTTGACGTGCTTAACGATATGAAAAAGATACAGACAAGGCAGCGTTGCGTCAGTGTGTCACTAATGTATTTGTGTGTATCTTGATCTTACTGTACCTTTGCACCAGGTAATAAAGAAGAAAAGAAAAGCCTGGATAGTCTAGTGGTTAGGACTCTCGCATGCGGATCGTGGGTACGCGAGTTCGAATCTCTGCTTGGCAAAAAATTTTTTTCGCCAAGAAATTCTCTTTCTCTTTCTTTTCATTTCTTTCTTTCTTTCTTTCTTTCTCTCTGTACTCACCCTCCCGCCCATCAAGTTATTGCATCCCTCACCGGACAAATCGGCGCATTTCTTCTGGTAGCGAAGCAGAAGAGGAGGAAGAGGAATGCGATGAAGAAGAGGACGAAGATGGTGCATACCGGTTCATGACGATGACAATGTGTTCGATTATATAAATGAAACAAAAAGATTACCGTGTTAGTCTATTTATCTCTGTCCATAATCTTAATTCGAAATCTGTTATTATTTATCTTAGAAACTACCGAAACGATAGTCTGACCGCTTGCCCCTTCAACAATTACATTTTTTTAACCTAAATTTAAAGATTTCTTTAGTATTATTGGTGTTTACCTTAAGCATCCTGCCGCCCGGTTGTTGGCCCATCCCCCTTTGTGGGTGAGCGCCATCAAGACGAGGACATCATCATCATCATCATCTTCTATCTAAGGCACACGGCCAACCTCGACCTTAACAGTTCTGCTGTAAAAAGGCGTTTCATTGGTCGCAATCGCGACTTCACAAAGGAAGTTGCAGAGAAAAAGAAATGAAGAACGACTGGCAAGGATCGTGAAATTGCAACATTTTCTGATTGCGTACGTTGTGGATGTAGTCTCCACGTGCCGCTCCTTCTATGCCTTGTCTCTTTCTCGGGTGTTATAGCACAGTGTTGAAGGCGAAAGTAACTATGGCAGGTCATGAGCAATTTCTCGGTGCTCAACATTGGATTACTCTCCAAGATTACAAACATCCCATCTAAGCGCATTGTTATTCGCGAAACACATCATCTGATATCAAACGCAACACGAAAATAGAATCGCGGCTAGTGTGACAAGGTTTCTGGTGTTCTCGCAATGCTCGCAGTCGAAAAGCGCTTGTCACTTTTGCTTTGTCCCCCATCACTTTGGAGAGTGAAGCCGTGTCCTCGCGCGTAGCGTAATTGCGAGCGCTTACTTCGTCCTCTACAAAGCGCCGAGTTCTTCGCTGACGTGAGAGCTCACCAGATTGCTCGTCACCCACCGACTCGCCTCAGAAGCGCCGGAAAGAGTGGACGCCAGCGTACTTGCTTCCATTGTCCGTCATCAGCCTGACTAAAGCGAGAGAAAGAAACGAGTCCCCCCCCGTGTACTAAAATGGAAGCGTAGTAACTTCGGCTCGACGCTGGGCCAGCGCGCGAAACGTTTGCGGTAAATGGGGAAGGTGACACACTGGCCGTGACGACGCAGATTGCCGAGGACGAAACGAAAACAGCGCGAAGGCACGAGAATGAAAACACTAACGGCGGTAGATATAGGACAAAGCATATATGAAAAAAAGGTGGACGGAGAAACGTGACATGCGATGTACGTTTGAGAAAGTGCGATTCTTCTCACACAATAAAGTGGGCGACAACAGTCCGCCGCCGTGGACAAAGGAACACAGAACACGCCGACACGAATTTAATCCGAAATGTCGCTCTCGTAAACTTTTTCTTCGAAATTGGCGATGTGTGAAGAACGCACAAAGAGTGACAACAATTTGGAATTTATAGATTTAGATGGCGGAAAGAGCAAAAAGCCATCCAAGTCTGTCGGCACAGTTGCACTCGGAGTGCACCGGCGCTTTCCACTCACGTTCTTCCTTTTCAGCGAATGCGCTGAGCGGCTCGTTATGTGGAGGAACCAATCGTTTGTGAGCATGTTTTTGACGAACGAGCCGCCAAGTAAGTAACATCGGTGAGCCTGGTTAGCCGTAAGTGTGGGGCACCGGTCTCGATGTCGAGATGCGGGGCTGGTGTCGGACGCGGAAACATCCGCGGTCACATGCGCCTTGTGGTTCGCTCGGGACCATGATGATGAGGATATTTTCACATAAACAAGAGCAACATTGCTACATTTTGATGCAGGTGAACACCAAAACACATTGCAGCATCTTGAGAGACGGTTATATATAAATGATACAAATGGCCATAAGAGAGAGCTGTAAAATGTAGGAGACATGGTCATTACCACAAAAAAAGTGACGCGAAAAATCTGGTTGCCTAAACTTCAGTGTGAAAATTCAAGGAACATGAAATAACGCGTGCTAAGGTAGAGCTTTTAATTGTATTCCATGACATGGAAAGGGTACCGTAATAATAATTATTGGGGTTTTACGTCCCTAAACCATTTGAGGGACTCCCTAGTGGGGGGCTCCGGAAATTTCGACCACCTGGGGTTCTTTAACGTGCACCTAAATCTAAATATACCAGCCTCAAGCATTTTCGCCTCCATAGAAAATGCGGCCGCCGCGGCCGTGATTCGATCACGCGACCTGTAAAGGTATACTGTAATTCGGTTTTAATGGAATTAATTTTTTGTTATTGTTTGCTTGTCAAATTTTCAGACTGTAAATTTCATGGTTTGGTTACGCTGTACATAATTTAAGAATTGAAATGCTACGTAGTTTCTTCGAATAGCTGGATAATAAGCTTGACACTGACTACAAGCGATTGTTTCATCAGGCAACGTGAAACTGAGATCTTGTGGCTGTTCAGCGTATAATGCCGTGAAGCACCTTAAACATCAGATTGACTTTCCAATGTTCAGAGACGACAGCACAACGACACAGAAGGAAAGATGAAAGGCAGCGAGTTATACAAGCTTATGCTGTAGATCACCTCGCACGGGTTAGAAGAATTGCGTTATCGCCCAAAGGAACTCGCACTGACATTGAGATACGATATAAAGTGACGAGGGCGTGCTCCGAATTCATTATGACCTCTTCGATTTCATCAACGTGCAAACAAATCGGGGTATACGAGCGTTTTTTTTTCTTTATTCCGTCCCTGTCGAAGGAGGCCACCGTGGTGGGGAACTGAACCCGCGACCTCCTTCCTCGTCAGCATCAAAACGCCTAAAGGGTTTGGGCGGTCTGCAAGACGATAAAGCGAAACGAAATCTCCCTGCACTCTTTTCGGTAACGGGGATCATTTTGATCTCCCCCCGCCATGATGCAACAACTTGGGTCTGTTGTATACATGCCAGCATGCAGTGTGGACATAAAAACTCGTAAAACTCAAGCGAAACAGGGTACAAAAGAAGAGGCGAAGGAGATGTTGATAATACGCTTTTTAAAATGCAACACACAAGCAGCAGCAAATTTACAAGAGAAGGTGTTGACAAGCAATACGTTAATAAACGTTCTTCTTGTGGAAGTTGGTGCGACTTGGGAAACATGATTTTAGGGCGCTAAAAAGGCACTCAAATGAGAAACACAGAGGCACACTGCCGTTTTTTGTGTCTGTGTATTTCTGCTTTGCGCGTATATATTTTGGCGCCCTAAAATCATGTTTTCAAAAGGAAGACGCTGTTTTAACGCGATAATGTAAAAAAGAGCTCGTTTCGCAGAAATTCCGGTGTCGGTGTCGGTGTCGGCGGCGGCGGCGGCGGCGGCGGCGTCTTTGGTTGTGAGCATAGGCGTGCGCAGGATTCCCCTTCAGGGGGGGGGCGAAGGGTCGTCGCAGCGCCCACCCTCTCAATTATGTCAATGTATGGCGCTGACATTGCCACCCCCCCCCCTTTCCCTATTATGTCAATGTGTGGGGCTGACTTTGCGCCTCCCCTCTTAGGTGGATAAAAGGGGGGCGCCCCCCCCCCTGCCCCCCCCCCCCCTTTGCGCACGCCTATGGTTGTGAGCGAAAAATCTGCGTTGTCCGTGAGCGGAAATTCGAAGTAGATGCAGATAAAAATAGGAGCCGGATGGCTTCCGCGCTTTGGCTTTCCTTGCGGCACGGTTTCGACGTTGTTTTTAGATCACGCTGATTTAGCCGCTACCGATTTACCCTACTTAATGAAGTTTTCTGAGTAATGGACTGTTCGAGTCGCCTGTGCTTTCTTTTTTTTTTAACACTCTCACTGCGCAGTTACAAGCTCCTGCGGAGGCGCTTCAGAAGTGCAACGGGACACCAAAGTCATCCGGAAACGAACGCAAAAGTGCCAATGCGGTGCAGTTCTGCGTTTGCATCTCCCGCCTTTTTGTTGCTAGAGCTGTCGACAGTGCTCTGTGGATGAATTTAGAGTGCACTCTAAACCATATTACACCCATACAGGTGTTTTTGGTGTCTGTAACTCGCACCCATACACCCCATGGAAAGGGCGTAACAAGCAGGATTGCACCCTTTTCATGGGCATACTTCACGGACTTACATCCTTTATGCATAAATTTGCAAGGGCAAAAGTGGAATGGGGGGTTTAAGCAAACATACACCCTAATACCCTTTCAAAAATAAATAATAATAATTGTTAGGGTTTAACGGCCCAAAACCACGATATGGTTATGAGAGAGGCCGTAATGGAGGGCTCGGGAAATTTCGACCACCTGGGGTTCTTTAACGTGCACCTAAATACACGGGCCTCGAGTATTTTCGCCTACATCGAAAATGCGGCCGCCGCGGCCAGGATTCGATCCCGCGACCTTCGGGTCAGCATTCGAGAACCATAACCACTAGACCACCGTGGCGGGTCCCTTTCAAAAATATAAATAAAGCAATTCGCGTTTAAATCTGGCCCGTTGAACGGTGAGATAATATTACACCAAAAGAAAAAGAGCATAAAAGATGATCACCGAGTACACCGAGTGCAGGGGTACCATGCAGAATATAGCTCGTGCATACGCTATACCAGTGGTTCTGAAATGGAATTCCGCGCAGCCGTTTTAGGGGTTCCGCGATGCCATCGCCCGCGAAAAAAAAAAAAAGTTTTTGGAGGCGAGTTTTTATTTATTCCCAGTTCCGGGTCCTGCTCCAGGAACTGCAGCAACATTCTCAACAAGAACATCAGCCGCAATGGCGCTGCATTTCCTTCGCCCGTTCTGTCTTCCTTTTAATACGGTAGCGAGCGCGTCTCGCGCCCCCCCACCTCCCCCCTCCGTTACGTCACACAAAGGGGTCCGCTGTCACTTCGACCAGTCTACAGGGGGTACCCGACACATCGACGGCTGAGAACCACTGCGCTATACAATACCCCCCCCCCCCCCCTCCATCATACAAAAAAAGCACTCTTGTCTTTTGAGCATGCAATCTCTCCGACACCTTACTTCATTTAAGCCTTCGTCTTCCGCTTGTGTGCTATCGGTTAGCATTGCAGGGGCCCAAAACGGTTTTTAGACGTTTTGTAAGCGTTTAGGCTACAGCATCATCAAAGCATTCGCTTCATAAATTAAGGGACGCACCTTGTATAAAGGCAGTTACGCGCAATTACACGTTACCCTTCTTGTCAGACCTTAGTCAGAACTGCCTTTCCTCCTGAAAGGGGGGTGTCATCAGATTTGTGGCTTGCGCGTTCTTCGTTGCAAACGTTTCTTATTGCTTCAGGAAGCGTGATACACGCTGTAAGATTCATGTATTTTCGCTAAATAATTAAATATCGCCTTATTTATATGAACGACTTTTATGTGAGCAATTTATGTGAGCGATGGGTCTCGATCGCGAGAATGAGCACTTAGGCACACTCTGGAAGCGATTTAAAATATATTCTAAACGTTTGCTGTGTCCAACTCATCGTGCTGAGTGCCCTTGCGTACAGAGGAAGCCTGCAGCAGGCTTTTTATAGCCTCAAAATTTGGTGCCAACACCCCTTTAACTCGTCGAACGCGCAGCCGTCGCTGGCAACGACTGCGCCAGTAACGATCACCGATAAGCGTAAACTCGGGCAATTAATGTGGCTTTACCTTCAGGGATGAAGGTTCAGCCGCAGTCGCGTCCACGGATCCTGGCGTTAATTGGATAGCGACAGCTCGATGCTCACTGCACCGACGAGCTGAAGTGACTCCGCTCGCTAGTTGCATAACATGCCTTGCACGATGTCGGTGCTTTAAGAGTCACCAATCGCTAGATTTGCAGCACACAACGTAGCCAGCGCAATTTATGGTGTCCGAGAAAAGAAATCTCGAGATAAACACTCTCGCGCAGCTCACATCAACACGGAGCCCGTCGTAACACAGGCAGACGGCGCTCGCTGTCCATCGGAGGTTCAGTGACGTAGGCTGGGCATATCCAATAAGATCGGTCGCCGGTGCTACGTATACTGGAGCAATGCTAGGTAGAATGGAACCGAGAAGTTCAAAACTCGTTCAGCTGCGCCGCTGCGATCAGTTGCGATTTGCATGTTTAAAGTCTTGTAATAAATTACACACTTGATGCAGAAAGCTTAAATCGGTCTGCAAGTGATCCTTAAGAGTCAGGACTTCATTTACCGGCTCAATGCGCTTGTACAAAATAGTCAGAACCATTTCAGGGTCTCTTTGAGGTCTACTCCAGCATTTTGTTGCCGCTAGCAGGAACCCAATTCGCAATATTCGCTTGACGCGAACAGTACACTCCACAAAGTGAACTGCGGCGGTTGTCATAAATCGTAGTGCATTACAAGTCACGTATACGTACGGCTGGCAATTCTTGCAGTAGAGAGGTCAGGCATCTCTTAATTGTCGCCGATCATGTTTTTGCAAAGGGTGTCGTTGAACTACGTTTTCCTACTAATCAATTTCCACGACGCGACTTGATAAAGCTGGTATTGTGGCGCTATTTTACGGCTTGTGAGACTGAAGCGGAAGCGTTCTTTTTTTACCCCTCTTTTTATATTGTGCGATTTGACACATGGCACAAAAGAGGCTTTAGACAAGAGGCTTCACAAACCAGCGCCAACTGCTCAGTATGGCGTGCCGTCATATCTAAGAAATGGAGGATTCCAACGTATACGTGCGCCATGGTATACGTCCCCCCCCCCCCCCCACCAACCCCCCGACCGCTAAACAGATGTATCAAAAAGCTTGACAGAGCAGTTATTTCCATGCCCCCCCCTTGTGCAAGAGTGGACGGAATGAGCAGCGTCTGATTAGTTTCAGTGACGGCTTGCAGCTTTGTTCAGCGCTCAAAGGAGGCAAAATCAAGACGAGCGCCATTCAATGCCTCGCTCCAGCCGTACCAAGGCCAACATGAAGGAAATGCAGCAGCAGTTGGCCAGAGGCACCAGGGCGCTCAATGGCTTGGGAAGAGCGAAAGGGCGATAGCGGCAGTTGTCCTTCTTTGTCAAGCCATTCCGGGGTGGCCAACAGAAGCCCTTGGCTTCTCATTGCATCGCCGAGTTTTTGCGCTCATCCAGCTACTCGCCTGTTATTTCTTCATTCGAGTTTCTTTTATTAACGCAATTACCCTCCCCATTCGCTATCCGGAAGGCATAACATAATGTTTCACGTGCACTCGCTCAAACACGCTCGCTTGACACACAACTGCGGACTAAGCTCACTTGCACGTCTCGCGGGCACCAAAGACAGCGCAATAGTTGCCGCAGGGGAATTGATTTACCGACGGGGCGCGGTGATGGCTGCTTTCGCGCGTCGAACTCGTTCGGTATTTTATTTGTGGCCCCTCGCCTGCTTTGCTGGCGCCTTACACATACTGACGCGACCTTCCTTGCAGGGAGGGTGGCCTGTACGCTCATTTTTTTTCCCCCGCTTATTGTTACTTGGATTTGTGTGCTGCTGTCCGAAAGGTTGCGCCACGTTGAATGAATCGAGGTGCCGTGACCCTAGGTTATTTGGTTCCGTTCCGTCAGTGTGCTCGTCTTCTCGAACGCACGAAGTTGTGTATAGTACATGCAGTTTTGCCCAGCTTACGGGCGCCGGCGTTCATTTGTTCTCACTAGGCGCTCACGGCGTTAACTGTGATCAACGTCTGGACTCGTTCTTCGTCCGTGAATCGTACAATTATTCTTGCGTTCAACGCCCCTCCACGTGCATCTTCATTTCTCTCCATCCTTTCCCCATTCTGCTTCGTTCAGCGCTTTTTCTCTGTATACGACATGGTACAGGAGGAGAGGCCGATGCCTTCGCTCGGGAACGGGTCAGGGTCACGTTATTAATTCTTGTATAAGGGCGGTCGTCTACCGATTCCCCGCGCTCACATCTCCTTTCCACAAGCTCACTGCCAGCGCTAGCCCAAGCTGTCAACGTGACGTGCTCCCGCAGGCGCTGCGCGACTTTTACGTAGCTGATCTGATGAAGCGAGGTTTCAATCGGGTCGACTCGGATCCGCTTCGATCACGCGCAAGCGTTATAAATGACACGTCTGTGTTCCCTGAGCCCATCGTGAGTGCAGTTCCGAACCCCTCCCCCTTTTACCTCGCTTGGTCTCCTAGTAAGCAAGGTCAGTGCGATTAATTACTTTCTGCGGAGGCGGCTTCTTCAAAGTTGTGTGCGTCTCTTGACGCGCGAACGCTCCCTCGCTGCCTCATCGCACTCTCGAGAAATTTTTCTGCTTAAACTAGTGCGTTCCGTCGTGTTTATATAACACATTTTAACCTGACTTATGTCAGGTGCTCAGGATGCACTGACCTTAGATAACGCCGCAAGAAATGCTGCATTTAAGTGGCTTAAACGTCGATATTAACGTATTGGATAAACTCCGTCGCATGTTTTCTGACTGTATATAATATTTTTTTTTTACTGCTGACGGCCACGACTGTCTACTAACAGAGTTTCATTCTGATACATCAAGGGGCACTATAGGTGTCCTTATTTCTCTTAATCGTCACATGCACACACGTTGTTTTTATTTTATGTATATCTCTCTGTCCTCTTTCCGACCCCTATTTCCCCGCCCCTGTGCAGGGTAGCAAATCGGTTATTACTACCAGGTTAACCTCTCTGCCTCTTCCTTTTCATCTATTTCTCTCTCTCTTAATTGTGACAACGACTTTTTGTCTTCATTCAGTCTTCGCGTCTCACATTCATTAATCTGACGTCGAACGAGGGATATATCATCAAGCAATTGCACTTAGTCCGTGTCGCTCGTTTCTCGAGGGACACCGTGAGACGCACAGTGTCGCGTTGGCTCTCAGCTCTGATATGAGTGCAGGCAAGCAACGAATGTCGCTGGCAGACGCGGAGTTAAAACACTTGTGGGGAGCCACTACTCCTGGTAGTCTGGCCTGTCTGCTCGCACCGTCGCCTTGTAAGTTGCAACGTTTCGCTTGTTTCTCCTAGATGTGTCAACGCTTCAGCGTAACTTACCAAAGCGATTATTTATACCTGCACGGATCTCATGCGCGTCTGCTGACTACGGTGCCAGTGTGCACCCCCGAGTGGAGCGGCACCCCCAGTGTTCTCTCTTCTTTCTTTCTTTTTCTAATATTTTAACCACCTCCTCTCTCTGCAGGATAACAAAAGGGACATGCGTAGGACGGATCTTCCAGACTTATCTTCCACACCCTCTTTCTCTGCTGTTACCCTCCAATTTCCCTCAACCGTTTTCCCTTGCTCCTGTTGTATAAGAAGCACATCGACCTCTTCATCATCCATACTGATGGGTTGGCTTCTTCAAAGGCTTCTACAGGAGCCGTGGTTTCCCCAGTGAATGACGCCACATTTGGCTCCGAAACGCCCCACCCGACAATATCTACGGCCGCGGAACTTACAGCTCTTCCTGCAACACTACCTCTCGTCAGCCAAGAGGAACCTAAAAGATATGGGCCCGTATTAGCAAGATCGTCTAACGCTAGCATTGTTTGTATAAGAAAATTTCAGCCAATTTGTATGCTAGACATATCATTGGCGAAGCCGGCTAGCCAATGGTAAAGATCACGCACGCACGTGAAGCAACGAAGGCGCTGAAAGAACGAAGGCGCTGATGAAGTTTCTGCGAGCGACCCGCCTCGTTGAACGATTGTGACACTCCTGTGTGTGTGTGTGTGTGTGTGTGTGTGTGTGTGTGTGTGTGTGTGTGTGTGTGTGTGTGTGTGTGTGTGTGTGTGTGTGTGTGTGTGTGTGTGTGTGTGTGTGTGTGTGTGTGTGTGTGTGTGTGTGTGTGTGTGTGTGTGTGTGTGTGTGTGTGTGTGTGTGTGTGTGTGTGTGTGTGTGTGTGTGTGTGTGTGTGTGTGTGTGTGTGTGTGTGTGTGTGTGTGTGTGTGTGTGTGTGTGTGTGTGTGTGTGTGTGTGTGTGTGTGTGTGTGTGTGTGTGTGTGGTGTGTGTGTGTGTGTGTGTGTGTGTGTGTGTGTGTGTGTGTGTGTGTGTGTGTGTGTGTGTGTGTGTGTGTGTGTGTGTGTGTGTGTGTGTGTGTGTGTGTGTGTGTGTGTGTGTGTGTGTGTGTGTGTGTGTGTGTGTGTGTGTGTGTGTGTGTGTGTGTGTGTGTGTGTGTGTGTGTGTGTGTGTGTGTGTGCGCGCGCGCGCGCGCGCGCGCGCGCGCGCATCCCTCCCTCCCTATACCATTCCTCTCTTTCTTAGTTCTCTGTCTACCCTTACCCCTTCCCCAGTGCAGGGTAGCAAACCAGATATGTTTTCTGGTTAACCTCCCTGCCTTTCCGCATTACATTTCTCTCTCTCACGCACGCACAAGAAGTTTTATGAATATGGCCCACGCTCCATATCCACTGATTCGAAAGCGGCGCTGCAGTCTTTACTATCAGCCTTGGGGCGTGAACCACACGAACAACTGGTATTCGATATCAGAGAACTTAATTTTAATTATTATTCCTACCTTGACCAGGTCAGCGCATCACATCATGTTCTGATGGCTTCCAAATCACCGCGGCACTATTGGCAACACGCCGGCTGATAACCCTGCTCGGATGGCTCTTGTAGACAGCACACAAGAACCCACTTATACCTCCGTCACGCTCAGATGCTGCTTTCACACTTCGGGCGTTGGTACGAGATATGGCAGTCAATGTGGTGCTCAGGGTGTTTTCAAAACAACAGGCTGCACCGCCCGGGCTTTTCGCCCCACCGCTGCATCCTGCCAGGACACCGCAGATGTGCTAGCATTCTGTTTTGTCGACTATGGCTAGGAGTAGCCGTTGCACATTTTTTTTTTCATTCCTCATTGAGATGACTCACAACGTCGCATCAACAGCATTGGTTTTTAGGAGAGAACTGAGCATGTTTTGTGCGACTGTCCATGATACAGTGTTCAGAGACAAATGCTAGCGACTGTACTGGCGCATACTGACGACATGTCATTTGTAAGAAGTCACTTTAGAATGCTGAACATATAAGCTGCCGTAGAAGAGGTATGCGAATGTATTATTGCTGTCCTTACGAACAACAAACATGCATGAAAGACTAATCCTGTCTCTCATGTACACTGCAGTGCAAAAAACAAAACAAAACAAAGACATACATATATATACAGAAAAAGACAGGATATGTCGACGTCTGTGTGCTTTTTATTTGCGCTGCACTGTAGATGATGCCATACCAAATAACTCACCAGTCTGTCCTTCAGAACGTGATTTTGCGCTGCGAGCAGAAGTGACTATGTGCTCTGTGTCTATTTGCCCCTCTCTTTCCTTCTTATCCTTCTAGTCACATTCCCCACCCTGCAGAGATGGCCCCTTCCAATTCTCATTGTTTGCCTTGCGCACCTGCCAGTATGAGCTGGAATAGCTCTCTATAAAGCATTGCCGTTATCACCCATTCATTTGCCGTCGTGGACAAAATAACGACTGTGTTGTTTTTAAGATAAAGCGGTGTGCAGATGGCTAGCAAACCACTGGCGACCATGAGTAAAAAAATTGGGGAACGCTTAAGCTTCGCCTTTAAGAGTTGAACGCGATAGCGACATCCTGCCCCTAGTGCGCACTTTGAACACTACGAGTGCTTAACAGAATGCGCGCACTAAGGTGTGTGCCTCATGTAATGGGTAGCATGCTTTAAACCAGGGGCAATTATGAGCGAGAAACGTTTTCGAAGTTGCGATGGACCCACTACGTGGTCTTAAGGTAATACGCGCAGTAATGCGTGTGCCTTCTGTAATGGATGGCTGTCTTTAAACCACGAAGTCGTTATGATATTGACATGGTGTGACGCCCGATGGCAACGTACGCTTGTACCACGCAATATTACTGCGATATTACATCTCGTACTGTGACGCCTGTATACAGGACGCGTATTTTTGGGAAGCATGAAAGTTACTTTCAGTGCAGCTCTAAGCAGAGGCGTGGCTGTGTGGTAGAACACCTGCTTGACACGCAGACGGCCTGGGTTCGATTCTCACTCGGACCCAACATTTTTATTATTTATTTTATTTGCAGCTTTTTCGATTTTTCGGTCACGGACAAGATGATGATTTTTCGCTCACAACCAACGGTGCCGACACCGACGACGGAATTTCTGCGATACGAGCTCTTTAACGCTATCGCGTTAAAATACCGTACATAACGCCTCGGTGATCTTATTGTGTTCCACACCTTCTATGTAACACCTTCGCTGTGGGGTCCTCAAGAAAGTTCCAGCAGCATACCTTGTCAAAATACTCTCACGAAACAACAATGTCTATAAGAACAAATCTGGTCTTTTCCCTCTCATAAGAAAATTCTCGGGCGGAATTCGTAATGGTTTTCGACCGCATGTGTTCTCTGCCATTGGTTGGCCGCGTTCGATAAAATATGTGTGGCACCAGGACTGGCTGCAATTTTCGTACACGAACAAGGCGCATACAGCACCTCGAGGCCGGCAACGTTATATCTTGAAAACGGACGATATGACAGTACGACGTTCATTCATTTAAGCATGGCTCATAAATCGCGCCGCCGTTCCTTGCTTCTCAACGGTTTCATTTCTCAAGCCCGTCACTTGTCGCACCGCATTATACGTGTCGCTGGATACATGCGCTGTAACAGCGCCGCCGCAACGGATGGCAACAGAGAGCGCAAATGGGCTCACCGAAAGATAGGCGCACGGTACATATAATGTCTGTGCGCAATGATTATTGCACCATTATTGCGACCTTGGAAAGGAAACGTAATCGTGGAGACTCACAGCAGACACAAGCCTTTGCGTGATTTCGGGCTTGGATACCATAAAAGCGCAATAATGCACATATACGCACGCACATACACAAACACACACGCGCGCTAGCGCATCTAAGAGTCTTAGTATACATGGTTTTCCTTTCCTCCGCAACCTGCGGCATGCGGAAGAGAGCAGTTTGATTTTATTAGGATCATTCCACCTCGAGCGCGGTATGGTCGACCCAACTTCGGCTCTTTGGAAAGAAATATTTTGTGGCTGTTTACCATGACCCTAAAATTTTCACTTCAGTAAGACCGCTAAAAAAAAAACATAACATAGCGACAGGAGCGTTACGTGAAACACCGTATTTTACTTTCACTCAGTAGAGCACCGCCCAATGAACGTGATTTTGTCCATTTGATCGCAGGATGGATCAGAATCGGATGCTGCTATTTCAGTTGCACGGTTCCTCACTCGAACGTTTATTTATTTTGTCTCTCCGTTTTATGGCCCTTTGTGCCCTACCCTGTTTGGCGATGGTGCGAGATGTCTTGGGCATCAGAGAGAGAGAGAGGGGGGGGTGGAGGGGGAGGCGACAGGTGAATCAGATGTGGGATCCTGGTTTTCTACCCTGCAGTGGGGTAGGGAAATAGGAGCTGAAGAATGTACACGACAGTTGCGTAGCGAAGTCGCGTTTCAGTTTGTTAACGAGAGCAACAATGTGGGCTTGCCGGTTTGTCATTATATGGAATGGCTTGTAGTATAGCGCAGCAGGAAACAAGGGCACAGGAGGAAACGAGAAACGCTCGCAAGCGCTATAGTGTCTGTTTGCCGATTGTTCTTGTGTCCTCGTTTCCCGCTGCGCTGTGCTTCAAGCCATTCTGTTTGTTAGGTTGTGAAACGCGAATGCCTTATGATTATTTTTTTTTCTTCGTGTGACCCAGAGCCCTGCGCGCGCGCAGTCGGTGTTTCCATTTCCGAGCATTCATCACAATAAGGTTCACTTGTTAGACAGCGCTCGTCAAGTGTCACTTTCCGCCGTGTGTTTGTGCTGTTTTCCGCACGTGATTCGGCGTATATGCGCATCAACTCCAACTCGCCCAGGATCCTTCCTACCTTTCACTACGAGATCCAAACAACGACGTTTTCCGTGACGTCACAAAGCAATGTTAAAAACGAGTTCACATAGACGCACAGTTGAAACACGGCTCTCTTAAGTTGAATACACGTGGCGCTATCGATTCCGCAAAAAAGGCTATCTTCAAAAAGGCGCCATTGCGCTAGCAGACAGAGACGAGGAAAACAAAACGGGACAAGCGCTAACTTTCAACAGTTGAAAGTTAGCGCTTGTCCCGTTTTGTCTTCCTCGTCCCCGTCTGCTAGCGCAATAGCGCCTTTTGATGCATTTAACCATCTAGCCCAAAAAGCCACATTGACAAAGACTATCTTCTCTGTGCAATATGACTTACGAGGTCTAATGGACCGTCTTGAGCGCCATAGTCGCGGTCTAAAACCGCTCATCCATACTCCTCTAGTCGTGCAACAATCAGAGAATCCAAGTTTTCAGCAGCTCCAAAAAGTCAGAGCAACCATACTCGCTGCGCCTGTATACGTCGTGCGCATCTCATGTCGCATACATGGTATCATGTCTCATCCTATATATTATGAGTACGTCCTACGCGTCGTATGTTAGGCTGCAACAAAAGTATTCTATTTGATACGCAGTGATTAGCATAAGCTGACACATCTGAAGACACGTGGAGTGTTTTCATTCCCGCTATATATTTTCTGCCAATTCCAGCACTGAGTTGAAAGCGCGCTCACAGGTACGGAAAAATTTTCGTGTCACGTTTCGCGGAAGGGAAGCACCGAAAAATGAAAGACAGCCATTCCACTCAAATAAGCACAGACTGCTTGAAAAACAAGGAATTGAGACACAGAAGTAAGTATAAAGGCATCATTTGGATCAATTGGCACATCGAATGGAGAAAACGGAGTTGGAGAAAACACAAACAGACGGAAATTCTGAAAAGTACCAGCCAACACTGCGGCATATCAATGAAATTTCTGCTTCTTTACTTGTGTTCTCGCACGAGCCGAAATATATTTCGAAAAAGCTCGCTTGCTCGCATTTTCATGGAGTGTAATATGAGAGCCGTCATCCGTGATATATTTACGTACAACGCTTCGTCATCCCTAAAGCAATTTTTCTTTGCCAGCGTTTCTTTTTTTTTTTTTGATCACGGAAAGTTTCGTATTATTTGGTTGCAATGCATATCTTAAACCTATCGTGTACCCTTATATGCAAGACTATGTATTCTATTCATTTCACTCATAACAAAAAAGAAAGTATTCTCTAAAAAAATTAAAAAAGGAACATAGGAGAGCAAGGGAGGGTAGAAGGAAATAAAACTAAAATGTTTGCGCTGTCATTTTATGTATTACTGTCTAGAACGAGCATATAATCGTCATACATTACAATGCAGCGCATTCAACGCATGAAAAGCAAACATCTTACTATTCATGCGACGCGAATGAGTCACAGTGATAGACAAAAATATGTTCTGTAATGTTGCATGCAGCATGAAATTTGAACAACGCCTGCGCAATGAAGAAAGAAGAATCATGGAACATATTTTTTTTGTGAACACGTCCAGGCGCTTGTAAAACAGCCATTTGTTTCTTTTTGTTTTGTTTTCTCCTATTTCAATCAATAAATCATCTTTTCTTTCGCATACGTTCGAGAGAACGGGTGACCAACCGATATGCGTTGTAGAGTTTTTATCTGTGTCAGTTTGTACATATTCTTGAGGATTTGAACCAGACAGAAAACGGAACAAAGCGCAGAGACGTGGCACACACAACGACTGGACTAAAAACTGCGCTTCATTGAAAATAATCATCTCCTGCATAGGAAAACAAGTGAGCCTGCGCAACTGAAGAGCTGCGCATGTTCGCCTGGTTTGACGGTTGCGTACACTTGGCACGGAGGCGGATACTCGGCAAAAGCTGTAGGGCCCGTATTTGCACTGTCATTTGCAGTCTCTCACTGTGCAGGATCCTTACGGCGTAGCGATTTCTGCGGCAGTAGTTGAAGTCCATGCTTCTCGGAGCCAACAGTGCCTTTTCTATGGACATAGAAGACTTCTTCTATACAGCATCACTCATGGCGAACTATTTTCGGCAGTGCGTGAACTGATTGACCAGAATGGCCTAACCGTCTTCCGAAATGCCTGATGCGTATCTGTTGATGTGTTCTGGCAACTGTTAACTATTTACCTTTCATTCACCATTGTGGATTTTATGGGTTCCCTATTCACGCAAAAAAAAAAAAAGGAATCTGTACCAGGGCTAGCGCTGCTACAGTCCTATGCCAGATATTTTTAGCGAAATGTGAAAACGTTATATATATATATATATATATATATATATATATATATATATATATATATATATATATATATATATATATATATATATATATATATATATATATATATATATATATATATATATATATATATATATATGTATTGGGGGAGGGAGGGGGAAGCGTTGCCACGAAACCAAGTATCTAGATCAACGGATGATAATGGCGCTCGCTTATCCCCCTCCCCGTGCGAGGGAAACAGTGTCGTCACGGAGGGCGTTTCCGCAGTGAATGGCAGACGCGCTTTTTGTGCGTAGGTTTCGGTATCGCCAGCAAAATGAGCCAGATTTCATCGCTCCGCGGTGATTACCAGTGGCCGCCTTTCAGAAATTTCAAAGCGGCTATGGGCTATTCTCAGGAAGGGCCTCCATTCGCCCATTTGACTCGACCTCTTAGTTCCATTGGTTAAAAAGTTAATTTTCTTAATTTCTATAATTACTGCCGTAATTAATGTTTGTACGCATCTGAAAATGCCCTCTCCCACAGTAAAGGTAACGCCGCAGGTAGCACGCAGATACCTCCTTTATGTGATTTTTAAAAAATACCGGACACATTTCTTGAAACACCCTGTATATATATATATATATATATATATATATATATATATATATATATAATATATATATATATATATATATATATATATATATATATATACAGGGTGTCCCAAATATCACGCAGCACAATTTAAAAAAACAAAAGAGAAACGTCGTTACGCGAAGCACACCTAGTGCATATTGTTCCCAGTATACTGTAGTAACCACTACTCATTTTTTCGTTAATAAGCTTTAGTTAATTAGTCCTAATTATGTTTCTAACTCGACAAATACTCACATAATCATTAAGAGGCATATGTAGGTATGCTCAAATGACATCTAACCGTGCTATTTTCAGCAACGTAGTAATTACGCGCTAATTTTCGCGGCTGATAAAGAAAGCACGCGAAATATGAAGAATAACGCGTGGCTACGCTCCCATCCGCAAAAGGTGGGGGCGTAGTCTTGACTTACTACCTCACAGCGATCCTGTTTGAGGGTGCTGCTTCCTAATGCGCGCTGCAGTCTAGTCACGTGTCATTTTTCATAGTTTGAGGGCTTTCTTTATTAGCCAAAAAAGCGCGCATGCAATTAGTACGTTGTTGAAAATAGCGCAGTAGATGTCATTTGAGCATCATGCCTACATATACCTCATTGACATTTGAATGATTAGGTGAGGAGTTGAATATATATATATATGTGAAATGTTTAAAGGCCCCGAAAGCATCCTCGAGTGCTCTCTGCATTACACATGAATTGCCCAGTAGCAACTCTATTACATCTTTAGAAATTCAACTAACTTTTCGTGACGATGGCCACGTGTGCTGGTGCTTCTTACATTGGAATGACAAGGCGTTGCTGCCGTACCCGTGTGCTCACTCAGAAGTCGTTAAGAGACGACTGCCATCAATTGATTCCGTAATGACCTGCAAAAGAGTTGTCACCACAGCATAAAGTCAAGTGTTCACATTCAGTTTGAATGTTTGGAAGCCTCTGGTTATCCAAAAGCGCTTTTCCTCGCGGTGGCAGAAACGTTGCGGCAAAAGGTTAAGAGGATATATAGGTGAAAAGAAGGGCCGACACAACAGGAGCTGAGCGGAAAAAGATTTGAAGTAATGCCCTATGTATGCCTACATAGGATTTCACATAATGTAAAATATGTTGCCGCGAGACAGGGTGCTAACTTCGTCTATTCCACTCCTTGCAGACTTTCAAGTCTTTGTTCACGGGTTGCGTAAGGCAGAACTAGAACCCCTGTTTCTACGACGTTACATGAAAACGCTTACGTTGCGTGTTCGACACGTGGGATGTACGAGATTCCGCTGACCTGTGAAAAAGTATACATCGGCCAAACAGGCCGGTGTATCATCACAGCACCAGAATTTTTTGAACCCTTCTGACGGAGCAAATTTGCCTCGCCATTGTCGGGAATGCGGCTGCGTCCCGCTTTTTTTTTTTTACAATGTTAAAATACTTCTTAGAGAAAATGACAAGGTGGAGCGCGAAGTCCTCGAAGCCTATCACATCAGCGTGCAAGGGGATAGCTGCATCAGCACACCATCTGTCTCACTGACACAGAAGCAACAAAGCTTCCTAACACACTGGCCTTAGCCACTTGATCTATATCGCTACCAATATTTGGTGCATGTTATGGGTTTTGAGCTTCAGACGAGCTATGCATGCTCGTCTGCATGTTTTCCTATGAGATGGGTGTTCAGTAAAGCACAATTGTCAGTCCAGACGTTGTGTGTGCTATGTCTCTCGGTGTTTCGTCTTTTGGCTGGTTAAATGCTCAACGATATGTGTTATAGCATATGCATATACATGTATTGACATTAACGACGCGAGGGCTGCCGCGAAACCTTTTTCTTTTTTTGTCCTCACTTCCGACCTCATCCTCTCACCGAGCACGAAATTACAGCTGTACAATAATAACACAAAAAGGAAGCGCCGTTAGAAACGTGAGGCACTTCGGAACTCGCTACGGCGCGTGTTCGCCGTTTCGTATTGGCTCTGCTCCCGGAGAAGAGCGATTGAAAATGAATGCCGAGTGTTCGACGGTTGTTGCGCCATCACGCCAGCGCATATTATACGCATACTGCGCCACACATTCCCAAGTCTCGGTTTGGAGAAACACGCGGCATCGAGTGTGTACAGCGGTAGCGGTGATGAAACCCGCGGCATGCGAACGCGCGAAATTGAGAGGAACGGATGACGGGACGTTGCCGTGGAGCATGCCGCAGCGGCAGCCAACGACATTCACACAGGCAGCATCGGCCCCGGCGGTGACCCGCTTGCATAACCACACCGCTTCGCCCGGTTGAGTGTGCGCTCACCCATTTGAATCCGGGACCTTCCACGCGTGCGAATAATGCGCCGCACTCTTTTACGGGTATGCGATCTTTTATTTTTTCCTTTTTTTGTTAGTTCATTCCGACAACGTAGTGCACCCAACACTTGTGCATCTACCCACAATTGTCTTTGCAAAGTGTAACTCGCGCAACCAGTGAGGAGCACGATCGCAATTTGCTCTGCTACGCTGCTAGCCGGGAACGTCCGTGAAATCACCATCGCAGGAAGCAGCGCCTTTCGCAGCGGTGGTGGAAAAACGAAGTAACGTGGAAAAAGCGCTGCATCGTCGTGTTCTGCTTTGTATTATATTGTTTTCACCTTGCGGTTGACGCACCGTGCGGAAGCAACAAACGCTTGACTGCCTCGAAATGCCCGGGATTGTAACAGCTGCAACAGTGGTAGGCTATGCATACGGAGTTATGCCGGCATGCGACCACGGCCAACAGCTGGATTTGTTTTCAATCGCAGCACGTCCTCCATGAAGCGCTTTCCACCGGGTCTGCTTTGCGACCTCGTCGAATGTCCGGATCTACGCAGCGCCTATTATATGCGCTATATATGGCCTGCGTGCATTCTTGTGTAGGCCAACAAAGGACTTTTGGCGCTCTATATATGCAGCACGCTTGCTTGCTGCCCCGCTTAGTTTTCGCAATATTCCGCAACAGAGAAAACGTCTGTCAAGGTACTCTGCTCACTGGTGGTCACCTTGGCAATGAGTTAGGTGATCATGCCCATAGGCGTGCGCAGGGTTCACCATTAGGGGGGGCGAAGGTTCATCGCAGCGCCCCCCCCCTTGTAAGTCAATGTAAGCGGCAGATTTTGCGCCCCCCCCCCTCTTAGGTGACTAGGGTGGGGGGGGTCAATGTAATGGGCAGATTTTGCGCCCCCCCTCTTAGGTTATTAAGGGGGGCGGCCGCCCCCCCTGCCCCCCCCCCCCTGTGCGCACGCCTATGATCATGCCGCCACTTGGAACGACTTCAAGCTGCGCTCTAAACTACGCTTATCTTAAGCGTCCTCAAGATATACAGTGTGCACTCCTAGACGCTGTTAATGAATTGTCCAAGGTCGCTTGCCGCCGTCGCGGTGGTACAGGGATTATGGTGCTCGGCTGCTGACCCGAAAGTCGCGGGTTCGATATCGGCCGCGGCTTCCGCATTTTGGTGGAGGTTATGCTGAGGTTTGCCTGTAGCAGCATGCTTAGCACACCCCTGATGGGTATGAGTAAACATTAATTGAAATGGCACCGCATGCGAAACTCGCACGTACGATTACAAGTGGAAAAAGGTCCATCAGGTGCCTGCTTCGAGACAGTCCACCAAGTACGCTGCACGTGTCACGCAACGCAAGAAGCAAGAGCTGATTTGTCCCTTCTACAGAGAAGAGAATCTGGAGTACCTTCGCAGAGCTATGTGCTTCTAAGTTTGCTTAGAAAGGTCTTGTCAACAGGAACATGCAATTTTCAGTCAGCTACGTGATGTCCTTGATTTATTAATCTCCGAACTTGGAGTGTATATAGCAGGCACTGCCCCGGGTGCACATCTTAAAATTTTTGTCAGGCTAAGTACTTGCTTCTCGTGACTGTTTTTTTCGGCTAAGGTTTCGAGAAGAACGCGCAAATAAATGAAAACCTGACTTTTCGTATGCAGTGCACCTTTATAGCGTCACAAGCAAATGAATACACGTGTATTTTGTAATCTACGTTAGACCAATGTGTATTATGCAAAGGTTTTCTCGTTCTCAAAGCAAATACAATGTTTTCTTTTCTTTTTTTTTTTTGCCCGTTTTCCGCGAACTACTTTTTGCTGGATATAGGAACGCCAGAGACGGTCGGCAATACAAAGGACTGTCATTATTGGAGACCGGAAAAAAAATAATGACATTGTTATTATTCCTCCCGCTTCCTTTGTTGCCGCCGACAAAGATGACAATGTTCCTGTCTTCGCATTCAATGAGATAGCGAACAATGCTACAGTAAACTCTGATACAAAAAGTTTATAGATTCGATCAACAAGTTTTTGTTACAAAAAGACATCATTCGTACACTATTTCATCAAATTGTAATACAGGTTGGAGGAAAAATAAAACGACAAAAGCGAGAATTATGACCGTGCTACATGTGATAATTTTGCAATAAATGTAGGGCGACCAGCATTCGCGAAGCAAAGGCTGATGATAAGAAATGTTTTAACTGGGGTCACCGAGCAAGTCGTACAACAGTGTTATGACGCAAGAAATCGGCTGTCATCGCAAGAGAGAGAAATATAATAATTGCGGCAGCTACGCACTAGCGGTGCGAAGACTGAGGAAACAGCATAGCTGATGGCGTTGTCTTCTTCCTTTTCCTCCTCCTCAACCTCACTTCCCTTTCCCATCCACCCGCCACGGTGGTCTAGAGGTTATGGCACTCGACTGCTGAGCCGAAGGTCACGGGATCGAATCCCGGCCGTTACATAACTGTTAATACAGTTATACAGTTATAACTACAGTTACATACAGTTATAATAATAAGTTATAATACAGTTATAACTGTTAATACAGTTATAATGAGAAAAAAAAACGCTCGGCGCCGAAAATCAATTAAATACAGGCGCTAGATTTCACTTGAACCTTCATAAATTAACTTGATAAATAGACAATATTCTGCCAAAGTTTACCGGTTTTGATGAAAAGTGCTGTATGTCAAGCGCGGGCATCAGAGGAACATTTAAGCCCAGCTGCTGAAATCAGTGCCTCGACCTGTTTGTGAAATGCTCAGTATTGGCTTCTTTTTTAATGTTGGGAAAACGAATTTCCCGCCTTATAACGACATTTTGGATTGCTCGGTCGTTAGCGGCATCTCCGCTGCCTACGTATTGAGCATCGGCCAATACGTTCTATATGGCGGCCTGGACCCGCCAAGGTTAACCGCATCCCAAATTAACGTAAGTTTGTCATCGGCAACATAGTTCAGGCGCAATACCCTACTCGGTTGTTCTCTAAGCAACATTTTTCATTCGGTGAGAGTTCGGAAAAAGTAGCCCGCCAGTATAACTTAATACGCTTTTTTTTTTCTGTACTCGATCATTTCATTGCAAATTGCTTGTCTGCTGACAGTGACCTTGTTTAATATCTAACGTAGGCTGATCACACTTGGGAACAACATAATTCCGTGACTAGGGATGCAGCCTGTGAACTTCCTGCATTACAAAACAACTTAAATCCTATGTTTGTACTTGCACGGCCGCTGGATGAAAAAGCGCACGTGCGCTCTGTCATCCAGCGGCCGTGGTACTTGCTTCTTTATTAAAGCCACCGCAAATGCGGTACTTGCCTCATTTATGTCCTCATGTGAGCAGTTTTTATTTACATGTTTATCAGAACAGGTATAGCGTCTTCTGATAGAAGCCTATATTTGTGAAACGCAAATATGAGACGGCGGAACGTTAACTATAGTGTTTGCACTATGTATGAAATTCCGGAGCAACAGCTGTCGCGCGCGCATCCAGAGCTCTTTGTCACACGTCATACAGACACTGTTTTCGTTTCGATGGAACGATGTATTTCTCTTCGCGGAGGCCGTTATGCGTCAGTTGAATATTTCGCTTCACGCACATAAGAAAATTTCCGCGTTCAGTTCGTTGGACAAGTCTTCCTGCGTGGGGAAGGCATTTTTGAAATAGCTAAACGCGATTGAATGGGTGCTTGATGTTGCTATTTTTTTTTAATGCACTTCCCCTTTTGTCCGTAAGTGAAACAGAGTGGTCGGAACCACGACGACTGCAATCTGCTCACCTCGGCTACAGTTAACCAGCCTTACCCTACCTCGGCAACCATAACTGACCCAATAGCGCTTGCTCGTTAAACTTTTGATTCGCCTCTTTCACATGTACTACTGAGTGAAATGAGAACACATTCAAGTCCGTCGTGAAGGTTCATTCGAGCCCGGGGCAGCTAGAGCTACCCTAACCCAACGGACAACCTGAACATTCACATTTGCCCTCTGCTATACGACAGACTGCATTTCACCGTCCGGAGGCGGTGACGCGCGCCCTTGAACGGCAGCGGCCATCGGCTGGAGGTTCAGCTGCGCGCGACGCGATGCACTTGTATTTGTGAGACGCAGCTGCGCCCGAGCCCTTACGTCAGCACAGGGTGCGAGCAACGGCGCGCAGCCGCCCGCTCGCCGAGCCCCATGCCGACAGAAGGCCGCGCGTGCTCTGAGAACGCCGTCGCAGCAGCAGCCACCACGACCAGCGCTTCCGCCTCTCTCAATCTGGTTCCACCACCGTAACGTTCAAGGTGTACCTAGAGTGCCGCCATCTCGCTGTCGTACGAGAACGTCGTCACCTCCGTGAGTACGCTCGAACCGCGGCCCGCAGCCCTCATTAATATCACGTGACGGCATGGGTTGTTCACATGACCGTCTCTGTTGGCTCATCAACAGCCATTCTCACTGGCTGTAACTCCCATACCTTCGTCTGTGCACTGTGATTCATGTCGATGCGATGAGTCAAATGGCGCTCTAAGCAGGCGCGAACAGCCATGCCTTTGTCCAGGGGCAGGTACGGCCTATTCTAAATGATTCTTCCATTAAATTCATTGACTGCTTCCTCGATATCGCTTTCGATTTTCGTCAGCTCCTGGATATTGCAGGATTGCGTGCACACATCGCTTGGCCACAGGTGGCCTTCGTGCCCTTTGGTAACTTTGCGCTCGCTTCATAAGCTTAAAATTGAAGCTAAAAGCAGATGGCGAACTCTGGGAGCTCAGCGTTTGCTGCACAGGATATTCAAACGTGTAGATAAAACATATGGCGACGCTGCGGCGAATTTCGCTCTTCTGTGACGTCGTCGAGAAACGTAATTAATTACTGAGGCATAGCGGCTGGCGTTGGAAAAAAAAATATGTTCGCGGAACTATTCTGCTATTGAAAGACTGCCTTTGGCAATGTGTTCGCTGTCACCATTTGTTAGCTCCTATTGTCAGAACCGCTTCACCGCACGAAGCAATCTCCGAACAAGTGTTAATTGGAGCGTTCCAGTGAATCCTCGGTTGTGCCTGGGCTCACAGTAATTCTTCATTCTCTCATTTTTTCCTCGTTTGTTTCTTTCTTGTCCCTTTTCCAGTCAGCTCGGGTTGACATCGCTGATATTTCCTTGTGGTGCCTCGCCCACATACATTCGCGTGAGTCAGCAGAGTGCAGGGGTGAAAAAATGAAAAAGAAACCTTTATTGTGACAGATTTAACAGAGATGAAATGAAATCCATCACTCATGCGCCGTTTTCAACGTGCTCTACTCGACCTCAAAGCTTGAGCGTGCATTCCAAACGCAGCAGCACGTAAACACAACTGGCACTGGCCGCTCATCTTCTGTCCCGCGAAATGAATATAACTAATGGGGCAGAACTACGGAAAGAGGAATGTAAAAATGACATGACCGCGCTGTTTTTCTTTCCTTTCTTTTTTAAGGCGCTATGCAAGAAAGACGATATAATGACACGACTTAGTAGTAACGAAGATGAAGTCGGTCGTACCAATGTGATACACGTTTACATGCCGTTACATTAAGTCACGCGCATACGCAGATATATTGATGCCCTGTCGCAGCGTTTCACTCACGATACAAGATAAGAATACTTTGTTTCTTTCATCTGTCATGCATTTGCAAGAAACAAAATTCTCCTCCTCGTCCCCGCAAGGGTATAACTGTGAGGAGGTAACGTAATGATTACAAGTAGAGCTTGATAATGAAAATGAATGGATGGTTTAAGAAACAGATGTTCTAATGTCGTTGCTTGTTGGAGTCGCACTTAAGTAGCCATAAGTCAACGCATATGAAGCTATTTTTACTTAATGTCTGTTTGGCAATGCAGAGGCCTCAAACGGTTCGTTTGTGGTGGATACTTGCAATAAGTGGACATAGCTACCCGTGAGCTGCGTATTGCATTGCTGCACTCATGCAGCCTTGTGCGAGTTGGCGAATAAGGAGACATTGCCATTACAGTAACTTAATGGCGCTGGAACAGGATATGTCACCTCTTCATTAAACAGCTCCAAAATTAAGAGAACTCCATTGTTGGGCTATACTTTTGCGGATCCGTCGTGATGAATTAACGGCGCTCTGGTGCTACGCACGAGGTCGCGTGTTGAATTTCCGTCAGCAACGGCTACACTCGCATGGGGAACTGATTCTAAACGCACTCGTGTGCCAATGATTTGAGCCGATGATGGTGAAGCGCTACTAAGAACGGATACTTTAGAAGAACACAGGACAAGGCGTCTTGTCCTGTGTTATCCTAAAGTATCCATTCTTAGCGCTTCATCATCATGAACGGTATACCAACACGCCCCAGTGGCAGTCATTCTAAATGTTTTGAGTGAACGTTAAAGAACTCCAAATGATCAAAATGAGGCCGCAGCCGTCGCTTGCGGCATCTCTCACATCTTGCACGCACTTTTACAAATATAAATACCACTCATCAGTCAAACCAATATTAAAATAATCTTCATGGCCATGCTCTCCATAAATAATCCCGCGCTCTTGTTTGTATTTAGTTTTGGTGTATACATAGCAAGATATTTCTAACCGTTACAAAAGCAGCTTTTATATAACAGCAAATCTTCTTGTATCGATACGCACTGCTAACGAGAAGCTAAACCCAAAAATTGCTGCTTTATTTTTTTATTTTTTTCAATCTAAAAATTAAATAATAAAAAGCGCTGACATTCAAGATTTCGTGATAATTAAGAGATGGAAACACCTAGTGTTCGCTCTAAACACTGGACGTTCTACTTTATGCTGTAAGCGTTGTAGCATTGAACATTTGTGAATTGGCGTTGCGTGAGCATAGAGAAATCTGTAAGCCTGTCGTCGTTAAACGACCTGTATAACTCTATCATATGTAATATAAGCCGTGTGAAATACAATAATATGTGTGAAAAATGTAAGCCCGTGCGCGTTTCCCTTTTTCACACACACACACACACACACACACACACACACACACACACACACACACACACACACACACACACACACACACACACACACACACACACACACACACACACACACACACACACACACACACACACACACACACACACACACACACACACACACACACACACACACACACACACTCGCCACGAATCATCGATAGGCAGTCAGGTGCGCGGACGTTCTGCTTGCTTCTAACACAAGGAGATGCGGCGAGTGGGCGCGGCTACAGCTGTGTCTAGCAAAGCTGCACGCCTTGACCATGGCTGTTGCAGACGTCTGACATTACCGCAAAACAGCAGCACAGCAGTAGCCACGCCTGCGAGCGCGTACTCATCAATGCCGTAAAGTGTTTTTGCGGGTCACAACCATTATTGCACGAGTCTTACCACAAGAAAAGCAGCAGTAAGGTCCAATGGCAGAGTTCAGCCCCGCGAACGCATTCGTTCCATTCAGTGAAGCACTGTGTGTGTACGAAAGAACACGATGGCAATGGCATAATCATTCAATCGACAAAAATAGAGGTAAGCGGCTCGCTGCATAGAAAAGACCAGCTTTGATTGCACTCCCGCCTGTCTGTTTCCTTCGCTGATTGCTCTTTGTGCATTCAGCGGCCATGTACTACAAAGAACTGAGCAAACCCTTCAGCGGCGCTTCCTACAGCAGTAGGAGCTTGTTGTCTGCGCGCTGTCTTTATTAGTAGAGAGCCGCTGCCACCGTGAACGTGCACACGTGCGTATTTTTGGTACATGTGCTTGTACAGAGCAGTTTTGCTATCGCGACGTGAACGCGAGTCGCCATAGCGCCGGAGCCACGTCTTTCGTGGCGGCCCTGCGGGGTGCACTATCTGTGCGACGCTCGTAAGCGGAGATGCGCGGCGCAGGAGGGAGCCACCATGGGCAAATACGCTTTGTTCGGGCCGTGACGTTATCATATCACAGTCATCTGTAATTACTGGTGCAGAACATCGATCACCGCCTTGTGAAAAGAGGAAACCGTTTCGTTGACGCGTGTCCTTTTTTTTTTCTTATTTCTGAGTGTTATCATCATTCGCTTTGCTGCCAGACAGTGTTACAGACGGTAAATTTTAGAAATTCTGCATGGCTCAAGAATTGTCCATGTTCGTGTGTGTCTTCATTGCGTAACTCACGACCAGTTACCGTGTCACACAGATGCTTTGAAACATTTAAGCTGACATGTTCTCACAGCAACGCACCGCGGAGACCTGCCGTGCATGGTAGCTGTCGCGCCGCTAACATCGATGACGTCGGTTCGAACCTCGGCCACGGCATTTGAATGGGAGCGAGGTGCAATAACACCCGTGTACTTAGATTTAGGTGCATGTTAAAGAACTCATGTGATCAACATTAGCCCGGAATCCCCAACTACGGCGTGCCTCATAATCATATATCGTCGTTTTGGTACATAAAAACCCAGAATCTACCTCTTCACTGTGGCGTATTTAGTGACACTAGTTATTTCGTGCATACCCTGTGTTATAAAATGCATCCTTTTCCCCCCTAAATGTATGCCTCATGGGTTCCACGCACACTTCTGAAGATGCCTGTAGAAACTCAACCACTTATGTACGTTATTGAATATTGCAGTTCTAGAGGACACGAAGGTGTTTGAAAGTTGAGAGTGTGCGTGCAGGATAGATTAGGCATGTTTGTACGTCTTGCGCGAATTGCGTATGCGCTTGCGCCTCGTGTGTGCATGCGTGTACATGCGGGAGGTCTCGCCTTCCTTCGTATTTACCTTTTTAAATTACTAATGTTTGTTTCGTCAGCTACGATCTTGAATAATTGGTGAGTCAATGTCGCCTTCCTTCTTTCCCTTCTATTTCGTAGTTTTGTTCCCATTTATGTGCGTCTGAGACTTCCAAGTTGCCGACGTAGTTTCAGCTGGCAAGCAGCAAAAAAGCCATTGCGTATCGTCGCGCTTCTCTCAGTTCGCTTCGCCATGCATTTCAAACAGCTGCTTCGTTCGAGCTCCCTGCTCATAGGCCTACTGAGAAATACAGTATTTCAGTCTTCCCACGTGGACCTCGAATGCCGTGTGCCCTTGGAAGGCTGTGCAAAACGTGCGATCAGATTAAATGGCGCTCGTGGCAGTCACTTCGTCCTTATTATTCGCTTTTAGAATGGCCGAGTCCCACCGTGACAGCGCTTCGAGGGACATGCGCCCCTCTGAGAGCGTCCGCGGCCGTCGCATCGACTTTCTCTAAACGCGGCGTCCTGTCTCGGTCCGTGCAGGTTCGCGCGTTGAGTGCTTCGACGAAGGCACTTCGGGCTTTCCGTACACAGCTACGGCAGGTACTCAACGAGACATGTCTGAAATGGCACTGAAATTTTGTGTTTGTATACGTTGTAAAGTATGAATGGGGTGACCTAGTATACAACATACGTTGAATCGTAAACAGTATCTTGTCACCGTTACGTTGAATCGTAAACAGAAGTTACCTTGTCACTCATTTTCCGGCAAGCTCTGTGCGCCTGCCCTTCGTGCCTACCTTGAGTCGTGAAGCTTATGGAGCAGCGGAAGGCTCCTTCGTCTAACGACGTGAATCTCTAGTGAACTTTTAATTTTGTTCTTTAAAAACTGTTTGTTTCTACGTAAACTGCAAATTTGTTTAACAGGCTTTTGTTGGAATAAATTAAGCGCAAGGGTGGCATGTTACAGAGAAATCTCCACAGAAGGTGTGAAATATTGCTAGTGCATACGCGCATATCGCTTTGGTCTACGTACTCAGTAAATACTTATCTTTGATACAGAAATTAGACGGTCGAAACAGCGTTCGCTGCGTCTGTACGCCTTTACTCCCTCGTCGCTATATGCCCCACAATGTTTCAAAGAAAAGCAAACCGTTATTACTCAGTACTACCCCTATTGGGTGTTAAAGTGGGTTTCCGACGGATCACCTGCTTGCTAGAGATAAAGCAGCATATAAAAAAAGGCAGCATTGCGCGCGTCGCTCGGGTATCAAAGTGTGGCACAAAAGCGGGAATTATTGTGTGGAATGAGTAAATAGGTGTGTTCAATTGTAGCATTAATAGCGGACGTCAGGCCCGTAGCCAGGAATTTTTTTCGGGGGGGGGGGGGGGGGGGCCTCACTTGCTGAAAGCCTTGACTATTTGAGAAAAACGCCTATTTTCACTATTTTCGGTAAAACACCATGTATCATAAAGCTTTCGCCCCCCCCCCCCCCTGGCTACGGGCCTGGCGGACGTGTTCAGGCGCTAGTCCACTCTGAAATAGTTGATGAATAAGATAGTCCCTAAGTATTACTGTTTATAAGCTTGAAATTTACGCAAGTAGTCGAGAATTCAAGTTTAGTAATATAAGAAGGTATGAGAAAATGTTTCTTCCTTTAAATAAATTGTCGCGACCACCTTTTGCTCCCGTAAGTGGTCCTGCCTATGCATATTAAAATGGAGCCAACTTTGCGGAACTTGGAGTGTTCTAATAGGATTTAGTGGAAATTGGTCACGTTCTAGGAAAAAAAAGAAAGAAAGAAAAAAATGTGAATACAATATTCAACGTTCGGCGTGTTGTATAAGAATTATTACAAAAAAATTTCTTAATCGCCGTCATATTGAGACGAAAACGAGCTTTTCCCTCACGAGAATCCTAACCATATATGCAAAGGAAGTTTGGTTATGTCACGATCGAAAGGTTAGGATTTTTTTTATATATTTCGCTCTAAGCAGATATGGTTGCGTAGAAATGAAGTCTACGTTTTCACTGTTGCTTAGCAAGTGCTGAGTGACTGGGCAGGAAATGGGTTGCGTCTTGCTTGATTATATGGAAACAGGAAGCCCAACAGCAGAGCACGGTCTCCGCAACCTTTGCTACGCAGTGTGACTGTTTGGGCAAGATCTTCGGAAACCATAAAACGGCTGAGATAGCGAGGTCGCTGGGAAGAACAAGCTGTACTTATGCCGGAGAAGTTTGATTCGGACCATGAATGCATCCTTAGGAGACGCCGACTATTTCTCGCACTGGGCAAGAGGGAATTGACATAGAAAAAGTCGTATCCTATGCAGTCGCGAGTCATGCTGATGCTGCAAACGAAAGCATGTACACACGTCGCCGGTTCGGGCAGATAATACAGACAAACGCGATCTCATAATCCAGCCTATATAAAATTGCGACAACAGTGGGCTTTGACACATAATGCGCTGGACAGACATTAGGTATTGAACGAAGGAAAGGGATATGCCAAGAGAAGGAAAGAGCAGTCGGGCCGGCAGATGGGGTGGTTATATTTAGGGTTCCGTGTTTTCGGTGGTTATTTTTCTTGAAATTCGGAGGGTGTTTTTCGGAGTTTATTTTTGGGAGGAAATTCGGCGTTTATCAGAGTTCGTTTTTCGTAAATCTCCAATTATCCGAAATTCGCTGTTTAATCTTGCATTATAAGTTGTTGCAATGTGGTCTTATTAACATTACTTCCAATGAAAATGCGTTGCATTGTTGCTCATAATACTGTTTCTCCATCCTTTCATTTTTTTCTCGCTTCCTGTTCACTTACCCTGTTAATAAGGCTGTTGATGTGCACTGCTGTAAACTCGCCAAAGTGTACTTTTGGGGGGAGCAGGAGCTAGTCAAGCTGTTATTATTATGTCAACCTATTAGTATTATTATTCTCAATACTCCGAGATATTAGATGAAATGATATCTGAACACAAAAACATGCGAACACACTAGGTGTATTTTAGATGTCTGGAAGGTTTGAACGCACAAACACATATACATACAAACACAAATAAAGTTTGCTGTAATAGACGCAAGCATATTTTACGAGGTTGCTGCCGCTGATGGACGTGCGCTCCTTTCGATTGATGATTCTCAACTTTGAAAATGACCTTTGAACGTTGAAAAGGCCCTTTTCAAATCGGAGTTTATCGAATAAATCCGAATATCGAGAAATTTTACCGGCGAGCGTTTATCGGATTTTTAGGGATTTATCCGAAAACACGGAGCCCTAGATATATTGTAGGTACATGATAATGATTTCGTTATTATTATTATTATTATTATTATTAGTAGTAGTAGTAGTAGTAGTGGTAGTAGTAGTAGTAGTAGTAGTAGTAGTAGTAGTAGTGGTAGTAAATGATACCGCGTCAACACTCAGTAATTAAGACCAGTTTGCAAACAGTAAAATAGCTTTATATAGGTGCGGCTCTGCACTCGTCAAGCGCCACTTTGCATTGGCTCCTGATACATTAGCGCAAAGTTGTACCAACATTCCGGCGCTCTTAAGAGCGACATCAACCAATATATATATATATATATATATATATATATATATATATATATATATATATATATATAATATATATATATATATATATATATATATATATATATATATATATATATATATATATATATATATATATATATATATATATATGCTGAACAAGAGGCAGGACAGCAGCCTAAACTGGCTTGACGCAGGAATAGTGGACCGCCAAGAAAGCCTCCTGTTTTGCGAGACTGCTGCGTTATGATCACTGGCAGCCGGATTTCTCTGTATGTCCGTGACATCTTTGTTGATCTCGTTTTCAAATTTCACTGGTTTGAACTGTTTCATGCTACGCGAGTGTCTCACACGCTAATTGCGGGGGCAGGAAACACTCCAATATTTCATGTAAACATCTGGCTGGATCACAGCTTACTGAAAAAGAGGCCACACCTCGAATTGACGCAAAGTTGGGAACGATGTTCGCTTTCCTATGGAAGGTTGCCCACTTATTGACTACTCACAGCAAAAGTCATTTTATATATATATAGAAGTAGAGAGATTGACAAACGCCCGCTACTATAAGCAACGGCGTACGCTTTCTCTGCGAATATTTCCCCAATGATCACAACTAAGTCGCTTGAATGAACGCTCTCTCTTGCAGTCAAAACTAACGTACTCATTACGCTGGATACAGCAAACAATTTCGCGGCTTACCGGCTTTTGTTTCAAGACGTCACATTCATCTACCATATACGACCGTTTCAAAAAGTTAGCAGCGCAAGAACGATTAGGAAAGGACGAGACAACAAAGGTAAAGAGCGCTGTACCTTTATATACGACCGGTTTTCTTCCTCAAGACACACTTGACTGCATCTCTTCGAAGCCCTAATGATCGGGTCGCTTGCTATCAAGCAGCACATGTTTTGGTATCGGTGATGCCTCTTCGGATGCTTGAAACTCCCCAAGCTGTAACTATCTGGGCTCTGGAAGCAATCATATTTCATGTGACGTGTATCGAACCTTCGGAAAGTGCGCTAGGTCCTGTCGGAAAGCACAAAGTTGGTGACGTTCATGTAATAGCCGTACATTTGGCGCCGCTCCGCTCATCAGCGTGCCTAACTGCACATTCCTTCATGCTCGCGCAGTTGTGCGTGCGCGCGTGTGCGTGTGTATCTGTGTACGTGTGTGTGCGCGCGCGTGCGTGTGTATGTGTGAGTGTATCTGTGTGTGCGAGCGCGCGCGCGCGCGTGTGTGTGTGTGTGTGTGTGTGTGTGTGTGTGTGTGTGTGTGTGTGTGTGTGTGTGTGTGTGTGTGTGTGTGTGTGTTCTTTGCTGTTTTCGTTATATGTCGTCGTCGTCGTTGTACTGCCAACTTTAGTTCCCCACAGCTTCTTCGAGAGTTATTTAATGCTCTCAATCCATCTCCAGTCCTCGATGTCCCAGCGTCGATGAATTTTTATGCGTGCTTGCGCTGGTCAGCGAAATGTTTTCAGGCAGCGTTCGTGCGCTGCGCCTTCCGTCGCCAGCGACAAGAAGCGGAGTGAAACCAGAGCACGTGCGCTGCCCACTATGCATTCGGAGCACGCAGGCGTAGGCATTTACAGTATGGCTGTTCTTGCAGGCACTTTAAACCACGCGTTTGCTTTTGCTGCGTTGTCAACGGCGAACTTCGGCTGTCTCCGGGACCCAAGCGAGAATTTCCACCTTCTTAGTAATTTAAGTCAAAAGCTGTTACCATGTGAGATCCCTTGGCTCAATCATGTTAACACAAACTACGGCTGCATAACGTGACCCCCTCCGGCGACCCTGTTTAAAGACTATGTTTGCATCTTGTGTGTAGGTGACCTAAAA
This sequence comes from Rhipicephalus sanguineus, assembly GCF_013339695.2. NCBI lineage: Eukaryota > Metazoa > Arthropoda > Arachnida > Ixodida > Ixodidae > Rhipicephalus > Rhipicephalus sanguineus. The sequence goes on along the minus strand of NC_051176.1, from coordinate 205,434,940 downwards.
TGGACCTTATAGAACTTTTGTGCCTCTGAAGTCAAATCATATCGAACCGGTTATTATCTAAAACGTGATTGTAAGATGTACCACTTTGAGGAGGCAGTTTCTGTCTTCGATGCACTGCTTTGCTCTTTTTGGTCGTTCCTCTCGTGCTGAATAGAGTTTCGTGTGCTGCCTCTTTAAAAATCTCTTTCATAGCATGGCATCTCAGAATTCATTTGTTTTAGTTCATTCAACAATTGAAAAGTCAGGCTTAAAAAGAGCGGGCAGGAAGAAAAACGACAACACAGACGCCAGCTATCAGTTGCTGTGAGGTTACATAGTGGAAACGAAGGAAATCATAAAAAGTAAGTACAGAAAACTCTACTTGCGCGTACTCCGTGGTAGGCAGCCCCAGCATGTGAGGGGACAAACTGTGTCAGTACTTTGTACGCCTGGCCTTAAGTTACGATTCTTTAGGGTTACTTAGCGCTATGTCGTTCTGTTTTACTTTTCTTGCATACATTTATTTACGTAGTAATCCTGTCGAACCTCTCTTTAGGCTCAATGTAGGAAACAAAAAATTATTGCATAACGCGTATGTATAAGGGGCTTAAACTGAAAATTCTCGGGCAAGTGGAAAAAAAATCACGAAGCAAATTTACATATGTCGTTTCCATCAGCAGTAGAAACGTGCTGCCATTTATGGCATAGGTCTACGTTTCCTGGTGTCATATCGCTTTTCTCAGCTTATGCTCATGTGCCCATGTGTTCATGTGTTCAGTTTAGTGTTCATGTTTTATTTCAGATTTTTTGGTCCGTTTGTATGCAGCGTGCTGCTTTCGAAGGAGAGGGACCTATGTTAAAGATACTCAAAGAAATTATATCTAAGATGCTAGATACACTAGTTGGTTAGAAGCTCAGAAAAAAAAAAAGGATACAGGTTCCGGCCCCAGACGCCGCTGTCCCGCCCAAAAATAGCTTGCATAGACGCTTAACCTTTTTCCGCTTGCTCATTTCCCTGGCGTCAAGCACTTTTGTGTGTTTAAGATAGTTGAGTTTGCCATACAGATGTACGTTTGTGTCGCTGGCTTTAGGTGAAAAACTTGAGTGTCCTGTATTCTGACATCAGTACTCAGCCAAGCAAAATACTTCAGTCAGAAACTACGAACCTTAATGCTCCAACGTGACTAGTATTCGCATTGGCGGAGAGGAAGTACTTACGTTTCGAACGGAAATCAGCTGGCACAACTCTCTCGTGCAGAGGCGAAGGACTGGCACAAGGCGATTTTATAGGTAGAACTTACATTTTTTCGTAGGTTGTAGCAGAATACAGGCAAAACATTTACTTCGTAATAGTACTGTAAACCGAAGTTCCAAAAGTATATGCGAACAGTAAGAAAAACTCAGAAAACTATTCCGTTACTTCCGAGCCACTCTCAAATCACTAAGCTCTGAACATTGAAGCGACTTATTCTGCATATAAAGCAACGGACCGAAGTGACAAACGCTGTTTGCTTGCCCGCAGAATGAGCCGCTTTTAAAAGCCTGCTTTCTGCAGTCTGCCCCTCTTGCGTTTGAAAATATGTGTTCAAAAAAGCCACCGTGCTGCGCGGCAACCATTGTGCTTGATAAATAGCGCGGCTAATATGCTCTTCGATACTGACGTTACATTGTTTGTCCCTGCTGTCGTATACAGTCAAGTAGGGAAGTAGTTAATGTGCATTTTCGGTATGGTCCTGTGGCGAGTTGTCCTCATCTTGGTACCTCACCTCGTTGCTGCTTTTCATTTAATCTATAGGAAGTCAGCTGCAGATCCAATTAAGCTCCGCGTCCTCAGCCCAGGATATGATAACGCGACATGGTGGCGCACAGCTGTTCTACAAATATTAACGGCACCACGCCTGCTTTATGCTCGCCGATCTGTGACGCCTGTCACGAAATCGGCGAGTGATGACGTTACAGTGATGGCTCAGAAAACGCCAGCATGCGCCGGGAGTCGTGTGTTGAGGCAACCTGCATTTGCAACCACTCAAGACCGAATCAAGTACCTTGAAGAGTGTCTTCAATAAAGGGCGCGCAATACAGCCAGAAACTATTCAAGCTACCATACGAAATATTGTTTTATGACTACGTTTCTCATATAGAAAAAATACTCACAATAGCATACGCTATCTCGGGCAGAATATCTTTATATACCTAGAAGTCTGTGTTTGTGGGAGTTCGAGCAAGAGAATGAAGGAAACGGCAGGAAGGATACAGGAGGATAAAGAGAGACATGAAAGGAAGGAAAAAATACCACCAAAGAGACAAACCAAAATATAAAAAACTCGCACGGTCTTTTATGCCTTCGCTTAAGATGTCTCGAAGGCAAAAGCCATCTCCTCCTTTTTCTCAGTCGATTGTGTTTATCCTCATGCCCGCTTCAAGCTTTCCAAACCTCACGTGGTATTTCACTGCCTCCGGGATCGGCTCACCTTTGACCAGGCGACGATGCCATGTTGTGACGTCACCTGTGATCACGTGATATTTTTGGACCGTTCGAGTTGACGCCGACAGTCATTTTTCGCGTTTCATGAAGCATGTAAGCCTTAAAGCATGCGTAATAAAAACACGTGGAAGCGAGTTGTCTCATTCGTCCATGGCAGGAAGCGCGCGATCCTCTGCGCCGAACCTGATGAAGGCGAATAAAAACGCATGTTTCGCTCAGGCGCGAGATCTGAGGAGTTCACTATCGAGAGGTGCTGTATGGAGCAGTTATTCAGGAGAAAAATGTCTGCGAGGGCTCAGAATTCACTTGAATTTGTTTTCTAGTGATGCGTACCAGCGTATTCCTTATTGCGCGAGTCGCAGCGCATACATCGTGGTTAATGTGCCGCCTAAGTATTTAGCTCGGGTCATCGTACACGAGAGGAGGAAAGAGCTTCCGGAAGTCTGCTGACAGCTCGGGGTCCTTCACGGAGTACGGTAACGTGCCAAGGCCGCCGACACGGTCGAGGTCAAGCGGCTGCAGTGAGCATTGATGGTCGCAGATCAAATGCATTCCCGTACGATCAGGCGCCAGCAGCGAGGCTGAGGTTAAGCGCCAAGATGGAGCAGCCCAATCCCAAATATACCGTCAGCGGCGAACTGCGCAGGCATGAGGCAGTTACAGTGACAGACTGTTCAGTACAGGGAGAAATGAACACATAGTTATTCCAAAACAGCGCACAAACGGGACATGAAAGAACCACACTACACAGGCGCTGACTTCCAACAAAGATTTATTGCGCGAACGCGAATAATAAAGGCAGAAAATACAGAAAAGACACGTGATAAACATGATATAAAATGACGACTAGGGGTTACAGAATTTTGAAGGTGTTAATCTTGCAGATATGCGATTTCCTTGTCAAGTAACTGGATGGACGGTGAACTAACACACAAGGAAATCGCATATCTGCAAGATTAATACCTTCAAAATCCTGTAACTTCTAGTCATCATTTTATCATGTTTATCACGTGTCTTTTCTGTATTTTCTGCCTTTATATTTCGCGTTCGCGCAATAAATCTTTGTTGGAAGTCAGCGCATGTGTAGTGTGGTTCTTTCATGTCCCATTTGTGCGCTGATTTGGAATACCTATGTGTACGCACCAACAAGCCCGCTATGTGTACGTACCAACAATCTTAGTTAATTGGGCGGCTGACAGCGATAATTATTGTCTCACTTTATGTCCCCTTGATAAACTTCAAACTTATCTTCAAAGGTGGTTCTCACGTAACCTCCCAGTGCTGAATTTTAAGAAAAGCATAAAGCTTAATTCTGAACACCCTGTATAGTTATCCTACATTGCACTTATACACAAGCCGTTGTTGACGACGTCGCTGACTAGCCAAGGCTGAAAAGGTGCTTAGGAATATAATATAAAACAATGGCATCGCAAGAACACTAATTGCAGAGTCATTTAAATCGCCGTCGCATGGAATGCGGACCGCATTTATAGTATCTTTTTTATTTAATTATAATCACTCTATCTCTCTTATTTTGAACATGTCACTAACTGTTTGTTTCCCTTGTTCCCATCACTTCATCCCAGGCGTGCCCGCGCCTGGTGCGACGTCTTGTCAGCATGTGACTGTTCTGAGAACGTGTGGTCTCATTCCACTGTGTCTGATTCCTAGCAGTAAACTGTGCACACTAAATTTCGGCGGCGTTCCGGAAAGCGCAGTGAGTCAGGCACTGGTTCCGGACATGCTCTCAAGATCCTCGCGCCCCGCTGCGTGTGTGCCTCTTCCGTGCTGAACGACGATTCATTCTTGAAGCGCGCCGAGCGCTGTCAACCTTGAGTCCGGTCACGATCCCTGCTCGCGCAGGCGCTCGGCTCTACACGTGCTCTCACGTTGCTCTTAGCAGCGACTCTTCTCGTCGTCCACGCATAGCGCGGCGGTCACCGATCGCTGCTGTCGATCCGGCTCGCAGCGTATACTGCTTGTTTTTCCGCTAGTGTTGCAGCGGTAGGTTTTGCAGGGGTTCTTCAGCTGCCTTCCCAGCTCCACGATAGCTGTATAAACAGTGTTTTCTTTTTCTTTTTTTAGCCTAGACGAAGCTCTTCCTCTGTTAGGCGAACCACGCATGCAAAAAAGATCGGTCGCCTCAAACAAAGGCGCAAACAAGGCAGAAACACCGCATAGCAGAGATTAGCCGATTCAGGAGGAGGAGGAGTATAGAGGAGGAGAAAGGAAGGAAAGGAGGTCGACCAGGCATGCGTGCGATTCGCGACCCTATATTTGGGGAGAAGGAAACAAGCGCACCAAGAAAGGAGATAGAATAATAAAGAGAAAATATAAGTTGGAACGGCTTCTTGCGTTGCGCTGTACAGCAACAAGTGTCAGTGTCGTATAGCATTCACGTGTATTGCGCATTGGTAATATGTGGGCTGCATGCCAACGATAATTCAATGAAATCGCATATGGATAAATCGCACTTTCGAACCAATGATAAAGGGCGAGCAGAGTCTGTTTGTAATGGAATGAGAATCGAGCGGTTGCATTATTCTCCATAACTGATTTTCTCCCTTCATTACGGCTATATTTATCGCAGGGTGCCTGCAAGAGTTATGTAAGAGCTTTCGGGAAGGAGCTAAGGCGAAAGGAAATGACCTCGACTGCATTCAACCTAGAAATCGCGCGTGAGGCTCAGTTCAAAGTCAGCGACCTCAGGCACGCAATGAGCCGCAATCGTCGCCCGTTATCCCCTCAGCCTTTCCTTTTATATTGAGCTTGAGATCGGTATTCCACAGCCTAAACATCCTGTGGTCTATTCGCATTTCCTTGCCAGCGTGCAAGTGTAATTTGATCACGCCACGCGTCATC